>NW_005878873.1:0-7371 GCF_000147115.1 Myotis lucifugus | reverse complement strand
AGGAAAGGCTGGCTGAGTGGAAAGTTCTACAACTAAGAGGAAAAGAAGAAACCATACGAGACTCAGAGGAGGCGCAGTGCTGAAAGTGAAATACTAAGGTTCGGAGTGCATGTGGAGCGGCCGGCGGCGGAGGGCGCGGTTGTTGTTTTTCAAATCCGGAAGGAAGTTTTCAGACTCTGAGCTCCAGATCCGGGGCGAGTCTCTAGGGACCCAGACTCAAACGGGAGAAGCGGGGAAGGCAGCTTTTCTCTCCGAGGTTTGCAGCGGTTGCAGAGCCGCTGGGGACGGAACTGAGAGCAGCCATAACTTGCTCGCTGCCGCCCTCCCTGTAGATCCCCTGGGACCCGCCCCGCCCAGGCCCTGCACAGAGCCATTTGCCGGATAGCCTCAGGCAAAGGATAGATTAGCACTGCCCTAGAGATTCAGCACAGAAGCTCTCCCACTGCAGACACAGCTGACTCTCATAGCCAGTTAGCCTGGAGGTCAATTCACCCCCAGTATTGCCTACAACAATCAAGGCTTAACTACAACAAGACTGCGCACAAAGACCCCAAGGGGGTGCACCAAGAAAGCATAAAAAATGCGGAGACAAAAAAACATGACAGAAATGGAGGATATAGAGCTAAAAAATGCACTTTTAAGGGCTTTCAATAATTTGCTAGAAACTGCAGATAAACTTGATGAGAGTCTCAAGAAATCTAATGAGACCCTCGATATTGTGATAAAGAACCAACTAGAAATTAAGCATACACTGACTGAAATAAAGAATATTATACAGACTCCCAACAGCAGACCAGAGGAGCGCGAGAATCAAGTCAAAGATTTGAAATGAGAAGAAGCAAAAAACACCCAACCAGAAAAGCAAAATGAAAAAAGAATCCAAAAATACAAAGATAGTGTAAGGAGCCTCTGGGACAACTTCAAGTGTACCAATATCAGAATTATAGAGGTGCCAGAAGATGAAAGACAGCAAGATATTGAAAACCTATTTCAAGAAATAATGGCAGAAAACTTCTCCCACCTGGTGAAAGAAATGGACTTACAGGTCCAAGAAGCACAGAGAACCCCAAACAAAAGGAATCCAAAGAGGACCACACCAAGACACATCATAATTAAAATGCCAAGAGCAAAAGACAAAGAGAGAATCTTAAAAGCAGCAAGAGAAAGAGACTCAATTACCTACAAGGGAATACCCATACGACTGTCAGCTGATTTCTCAACAGAAACTTTGCAGGCCAGAAGGGAATGGCAAGAAATATTCAAAGTGATGAATACCAAGAACCTACAACCAAGACTACTTTATCCAGCAAAGCTATCATTCAGAATTGAAGGTCAGATAAAGAGCTTCACAGATAAGGAAAAGCTAAAGGAGTTCATCACCACCAAACCAGTATTATACGAAATGCTGAAAGGTATCCTTTAAGAAGAGGAAGAAGAAGAAAAAGGTAAAGATACAAATTATGAACAACAAACATGCATCTATCAACAAGTGAATCTAAAAATCAAGTGAATAAATAATATGATGTACAGAATGAACTGGTGATTATAATAGAAACAGGGACATAGAAAGGGAATGAACTGACTATTCTTGGGGGGGGGGGGGAAAGGGGTGTGGGAGATGCGGGAAGAGACTGGACAAAAATCGTGCACCTATGGATGAGGACAGTGGGTGGGGAGTGAGGGCGGAGGGTGGGGCGGGAACTGAGAGGAGGGGAGTTATGGGGGGAAAAAAGAGGAACAAATGTAATAATCTGAACAATAAAGATTTAATTAAAAAAAAGAGGGAAAAAAAAGATATTTAAGAGGATAAATTTCATGTTAAGTATTCTTACCACAAGAACGATAATTTAAAAGAAATAAGATAAATCAGGGAATTTGTATTTAAATCCTACTCCTGGCACCAATAATGTGAGAGTAGAAAACAAACTTTTCTGAGACTTTATCTTACTATATACAAAATAGAATTAAAGGGATTGCATTCTGGACCCCAATGAGAGTAAACTATGTGTCAGAGTCATCTAATGTAGTACTTGGGAGTATAATACATGATGAACAGATGTTTCTCCTCTTCTACCATTCCACTACTGTGCACTCTTTAGCTTTATTCATTATTCACATACTTCTATCATTGTCATGCTTCTACCTCATAACATCATAAATATAGGTTTATTCATCAGTCACCTCAAATAAGCTAAGCATTTCTAGATGGAGAGGCATTTTTTAATTTTTCTTTTCCATTTCTGTAAGCCCAGTACAATGAACCCCCAGGCTAACTTAACTGTCCATTCTATGTGTTCCCATGCTAGTAGTCACATGCCTGTCTATTACATAACCATTATATAGAGTGGGGCAAAATTAGGTCTACAGTTGTGAGTACACAAAATGCAGTTTATTCTTGTATTATTATTTATTAATTTTTGCATTATTTTCCATATAAACAACTATAAGCCTACTTTTGCCCCACCCTGTATTATAATTTTCTGATTAGGATCTGCGTCTTTTGAAAATATGTAAAATCATTGAGGGTAGAAATGCAGGTTAAAGATAATCAATTCATGTCCTAGATAAAACCATGCTCTCATGTCACCACCATTTCCTATTTGAGGGGTGCATACAGGGCCCAAATCTGAGAATGCTGGTGAAAATAATGAATGCTCTTCCTGGGACTGTGGAGCTCATAATTTGAATTTCTCTTCATTCAGGTGAACCCTTCAAACATCTAACAATTGTTAATTGCAAATAAAGTCAGGCTCAGGACTGCATTAGTAGTTTGGGGAGATATAAGATAAAATATCTATATTCTCAGAGAGTGTATTTTATTTGGAGAAAAAAATGCATGAAATGACATTGAGCAGGACAGCATTAATAAGGAAATTTAGACTGTATTTTAAGTTATGAGGCAGAGAGTGAAAGAATATGAGGTGGGAGAGGCAGATTAGAGGTCAGACTTTAGAGATATAGTAAGAGCTTAATCATTTATATTCCAGGTTAGTGTTTTCCAAATCTATGTGAATTATCCAAGGTAATTGTTAAAAATATATCAAAACCTCTAGAGATGATGTCATTATCAAGAAGCACTGTGAGTGATTTCTATCGTCAGTCAAGTTTGGGAAAACTATTTTAGATGACTGGGAGCCATGAAAAAATGTGTTTTTTTTAAAGACCTTAATTGATCAATAATTTAAATACTATAAAATTCATCTGCTTTAAATGTACAATGGCCTGATTTTAATAAATTTATAGTGTTATGTAATCATCACCACAATACCATTTTAGAATGTTTCCATAACCCCAAAGAGATCCCTAGTCCTCAATTGCAGTCACTTCTTATTCCCATCTCTATCCCTCAAAACCATTAATATACTTTCCATCACTATATCTGCCTTTTCTAGATATTTCATATGAATGAAATCATACCATTTGTGACTGCCTTCTTTCACTTAAAATAATGCTTTTGAGTTTCATTTAAGCTGTAGTGTCAGTTTATTATTGATATTGCTGAATAGCATTTCATAGCATGAATATACACTATTTTGTTTATTAATTTGGCAGTTGGGGAATGTTTATGCTGCTGCCATTTTGGCTACCATGGATAATGCTGCTATAAACATTTGTAAACAGGTTGTATGTAGACATATGTTTTCATTTCTCTTGGGTAGATTTCTAAGAATGGCATTTACGCTTAACTATTTGGAAAACTGCCACTAAGTTTTCATGGCGATTGCACCATATTACATGTCAATTAGTAATTTATGGAAGTTCTAGGATCTCTACAATACCATTAACAGTTGGAATTGGATGTCTTTTTATTTATAAATGTGAAGTGTGCCTTTAATTTGAATTCATAATGACTAAATGTGTTGAGTGCTTACATGTGCTTACTGACATCCATTTATCATTAGTGATGAAACGTCAATTCAAATCGTTTGCCCATTTTTTAATGTTCCAATATTTTAATTTTTTTCCAATTTTATTGTGACATAATTGACATATAACATTGTGTAGGTTTAAGGTGTACCACAGGATGATTTGATACACTCAGACATTGCAAAATGATTACCACAGTAGGGTTAGTTACAACTCCATTATCACAAATAATTATTGTTTCTTTGTTGTGATGAGAACATTTAATCTACTCTCTTAGCAACTTTCAAGTAAACGATATGGTATTATTAACTATAGGCATCATGCTGTACATTAGATCCCCAGAAATTATTTCTTATATCTCAAAGTTTGTACCTTTGAAACAATATCTCTCCAATGTCCCCCCCATGTCCCCTACTCCCCAGGCCCTAGCAACAACCATTCTACAATCTATTTCTATGATTTTGACTTTTTTAGATTCCATATAAGTAATCTCATGCAGTGTTTGTCTTTCTATGTCTGGCTTATTTCACTTAGCATAATGCTCTCAAGGTCTATCCATGTTTTTGCAAGTGTCAGGATTTCCTTCTTATCATGACTGAATAATATTCCATTGTACATTAAGCTTTCATCCATTGGCATACACTTAGGTATTTTCCATATCTTGGCTATTGTAATTCTGCATTTGCAGATATCTCTTCTAGGTCCTGATTTTATTTTCTTTCTAAATAGCCCAGAAGTGATTGCTGGGTCATATGATAGTTCTATTTTTACTTTTTTGAGGACCCTCCATACTCCTCCATAGTGACTGTACCGATTTTGTTGGTGCTGCAACTTCACTGGAAACCTGAACTTCCAGAAAAACTTTCTCGACCATGGGTATTTGTCTGACATTATTCTCTTATGAGTTCCTGGACTGCAGTTACCAGGGACTGGAGCCATTGCAGAGTTCAAGCTCAAGCCCAGGTCAATATGTCTATTACCTGACACTCAGTTGGGTGAGACTCCTCCTGGGTCCCTTTGCATACGGTGCTGGATCCCACAGCTCCCACAAAGGCACTTTGCCATGAAGAGATGCCAAATTGTTGAATGGAGAACAGGAGTGTGGGTCTATTATCCAGCTCTGTTCCTGACATCACATGCTATTTACCAATACTTTAACTGAGTTGTTTTCTTATTCAGTTGTGAGAGTTTTTCATATATTCTGAATACAAGTGTTTTATTAGATTAGCGATTTGGAAATACTTTCTCTAGGTATCTTTGTCTTTTTATTTTCTTGACAGTGTCTTTTGAAATATAAAAGTTTTTAACTTTGATGAAGTTCAATTTATTAATTTTCTCATGAATTATGTGTCATGTGCCTAGTCCAAGGTCTCAAAGATCTTACTCTATTTTTTTTCTAAGATGTATATAGTTTTGCTCTTGCATTTAGATCTCTGGGCCATTTTGGGTTGATTTTTATGTATAGTGCATGGTAAAGACCTAAATTAATCTTTTTGCATATGTGAATATACATTCATCCCAGCATCATTTATTGGAAAGACTATCTTTTCTACATTGAACACTTTTGGTATATTTGTTAAAATCAATTGACCATAAATCTTAGAGTTTAGTTTTGTTCTCTATTGTTTTCCATTGTTCTAGCCTTATGTCTATTGTTAAGCTATGTTAAGAATATGCTCTTTAACCATCTTGATCACTGCACTTTTAAATAAGTAGTGAAACCAGTTTTTCAACTTTGTTATTAATTTTCAACATTGTTTTGGCTATTTGGTTCTTTTTTTGCCTTTATAAATTTTAGAATCACCTTCTCCCTTGTTATAAAAAAAAGATCCACCTGACATTTTGATAGGAATTGTGCTCAATCTATAGATCAATTTGTGCATATCGGCTATCTTAATAATTTTGAGTCTTCCAAAACATGAGTATGGAATTTATTTCCATCTGTTCAGAATCTTTAATTTTTCTTCATAACATTTTGTTATTTCCAGTACATAAGCCTTGCATGCATTTTGTTAAATTTAGTCTTAATTATTTTACTGTTTTTGGTGCTTTTTTGGATGAAGTTATTTTCTTAATTTCATTGTTGATCACTTTTAGATACTATATAGACACAATCAATATTTTTTATATGCACCTTTTATCCTATGACCTTGCTAAATTAGTTTATTGGTTCTAGTAGTTTTGGGTGATTTTTTTTTCCCTTCTTGTGAGCATGGAAGCATCTTAAGAAAGGGAGTAGCATAGTGAAATTTGCATTTTAAATAGATAATTTTGCAGCTGCAAGAAGGATGTATTTGAAGGAGGAAGTGCTGGAGAAAGAAGATTATTTTTTAACACAGTTGAAACAGTTACTGACATTAGAATCCTAGCAGGAATATTTAATAAGACTAGGAGCCGACCAAAAAATGAATTAAGAAATATAATTGCTATTTTTTTTTCACAGAAATTGACCTGTTTATCTTAAGAAAATTGCTTTAAGCTGTCTTTTGAATTAATTACATTTATCGTACTCATTAAAGCTTATAAACTTCTGCTTCTAGTAATGGCAGACTGTGCATGATGGACCAGCTCTGTTTATTTAGAAAACTACAAATGTTAACTTTTTTATTCACTTATAACCTAATATAAAAAGAAAGATAGTGAAGAATTAAGAGTTTGGAGTAGGGGGAAAGTTTGATCTCAGACATTAACATCTGCTTTTTCCCTAGTTTTAGAGGGGCTGGGTCAGCATATTTGGCAA
Organism: Myotis lucifugus; assembly: GCF_000147115.1. Taxonomy (NCBI): domain Eukaryota; kingdom Metazoa; phylum Chordata; class Mammalia; order Chiroptera; family Vespertilionidae; genus Myotis; species Myotis lucifugus. The sequence goes on along the minus strand of NW_005878873.1, from coordinate 764 downwards.
CTTCATTGGACTAGAGCAGCAATTTTCAACCACATTTTTTAAAACATGTACTACCTGATTATTTAGTCAGGGCACTGACCTCTTTTCCCTTAGGCTGTCAAATAAAAAGTGACAACAGCCAACACAATAGCCATCTGGTGTGAATTAATCAAAATTGTACCTATTTTTTTTTTTAGTCAGATCTGCAAAAAATACATTTTTTATTCTTTGTCATCTCATATTATATGGTTATTTTTGTATGTGTGTCAGTCATTTTATTTGTAAAATTGTTAGTGGAAGTCATTTTAGCTCTAGGATTACATTATCTTCTTCCAGAGGGAACATCTATTTGTCCTGGCCATGTGTCTGAGAAAATAGCAATCCTCAATCACTTCTGTCCAAACAATTCCTGGGAAGATCTATCATCCGGGGATTATTTCTTCTATACTACAACCCTTCAGAGTCTCAGCTCCAAATGAGGAGGATTTGCCCAAGACACACCATTTTTCTACAAGAAAAGATCCTCATAGATATGTTTCTTCTAACTCTATCAATGTCAACTCCCAGGGATTATTACATGTAAATTAAATATAGTTAATGGGGCCATATTTTAATCCTATATAATAACAGACCAACGACCAAACGGAAGAACAACTGGTCGACCAATCGCTATGACGTGCACTGACTACCAGAGGGAAGATGCTTAATGCAGGAGCTGCCCCCTGGAGGTCAGTGCGCTCCCACAGTGGGTGCGCTTCTCGGCTCACCAGGATGATCGGCACTCC
>NW_005878872.1:0-7371 GCF_000147115.1 Myotis lucifugus | reverse complement strand
GCACTGGATGTTCAAGAAGCAAGAAGAAACAGATGAAAAACTCAACGACGTATGCAAGAAGCTAGAAGAAACAGGTGAAAAAATCAACAACTTAAGTAAGTCCCAAGAAGAAATGAAGAGCGACATAGCTGCAATAAAAAACACCATTGAAAGTATCAACAGTAGACTGGGAGAAGCGGAGGACCGAATCAGTGAATTAGAAGACAAGGAAGCAAAACACACTCAAACTGTACTGCAAATGGAGAAAAAAATTAAAAGGCAGGAGGAGAGCCTAAGGGAACTTTGGGACAACATGAAACGAAGCAACATACGAATAATAGGGGTGCCAGAACAACAGAAAGATGAACATGGATTAGAAAACCTATTCGAAGAAATAATATCAGAAAACTTCCCTGAGGTGGGGAAGAAAAAAGTCACACAAGCCCAGAGAGTCCCAAACAAGGTGAACCCGAAAAGACCCACACCAAGACACATCATAATTACCATGGCAAATGTTCAGGATAAAGAGAGAATCTTACAGGCTGCAAGAGAGAGGCGGAAAGTAACATATAAGGGATCTCCCATTAGATTATCAAATGATTTCTCAACAGAAACACATCAGGCCAGAAAAGAATGGACGGAAATCTACAAAGTGATGCAAAGCAAAGGACTGAATCCAAGAATACTCTATCCAGCAAGGCTATCATTCAAAATTGAAGGGGAAATAAGAAGCTTCACAGACAAAAAAGGGCTAAGGGAGTTTATCACCACCAAGCCAGCCATGCAAGAAATGCTAAAGGGACTGTTGTAAAAGAAGAAATATCAAGCTCAGAAAGAAAACAGCCACACACACACACAAAAAAGAAATGGCTACAAACAAGTACCTTTCAATAATAACTTTAAATGTAAATGGACTAAATGCTCCAAATAAAAGACACCGAGTGGCTGAATGGATAAAAAAACATGACCCATACATCTGCTGTCTACAAGAGACCCACCTCATTGGAAAGGACTCACACAGACTGAAAGTGAAGGGATGGAAAAATATCTTTCACGCAAATGGAAAGGAAAAGAAAGCTGGGGTAGCAATACTTATATCTGACAAAATACATCTCAAAGTGAAGGCCATAACCAGAGATAAGGAAGGCCACTTCATAATACTAAAGGGATCAATACAACAAGAAGATATAACCCTGGTAAACATATATGCACCCAATGCAGGAGCACCCACATACATAAGAAAACTTCTGGAAGATATCAGGGGAGAGATCGACAACAATACAATCATAGTAGGGGACTTTAATACACCACTGACATCACTGGATAAATCCGCTAGACAAAAACTCAGCAAAGAAACAGCAATCCTAAATGACTCACTAGATCAGATGGACTTAATTGACATCTTCAGAACACTTCACCCCACAGCTGCGGAATATACATTCCTCTCAGGTGCTCATGGGACATATTCAAAAATAGACCACATATTGGGTCACAAGCAAAGTCTCCACAAATTCAAGAAGATTGAAATCATAAAAAGCATCTTCTCAGACCACGAGGGCATAATGTTAGAAATAAACTACAATAAAAACAACCCAAAATACTCAAACACTTGGAAGCTGAATAGCATGTTATTAAATATTGATTGGGTTACCGATGAGATCAAAGAAGAAATTAAAAACATCCTGGACACTAATGACAATGAAAACACAACAATCCAAAACCTCTGGGACACAATGAAAGCAGTCCTGAGAGGGAAGTTTATAGTTCTACAGGCCTATCTCAAAAAACAAGAAAAAATGGTAGTTAATCATCTAACTCTACAACTCAAAGAATTAGAAAGAGAGCAACAAGAAAACCCCAGAGTGAGCAGAAGGAAGGAGATAATAAAGATTAGAGCAGAAATCAATGAAATAGAGACCAAAAAAACAATACAGAAAATCAATGAAACCAAGAGCTGGTTCTTTGAAAGGATAAACAAGATTGACAAACCCCTAGCCAGGCTCACCAAGAAGCAAAGAGAGAGGTCCCAAATAAACCAAATCAGAAATGATAGAGGCGAAATAACAACAGACCCCACAGAAATACAAATGATTGTTAAACAATACTACTGGCAACTCTACTCCAACAAACTAGACAACCTGGAGGAAATGGACAAATTCCTAGAAAAATACAACATTCCAAAACTCAATCAGGAAGAATCTAAAAACCTCAATAGGCCAATAACTATGGAAGAAATTGAAGCAGTCATCAGAAAGCTTCCAGCAAACAAAAGCCCAGGGCCAGACAGCTTCACAGGGGAGTTTTACCAAACATTCAAGGAAGAACTAAAACCTACCCTCCTCAGACTACTACAAAAAATTCAAGAGGAAGGAACACTTCCAAGCTCATTCTATGAAGCCAGCATCACCCTAATACCAAAACCAGGTAAAGACATCACAATGAAAGAGAACTACAGGCCAATATCCCTCATGAACATAGATGCCAAAATCCTCAACAAAATCTTAGCAAATCGGATCCAGCAGTACATCAGAAGGATCATACACCATGACCAAGTAGGATTTATCCCAGAGATGCAAGGATGGTACAACATCCGTAAATCAATAAATGTGATACATCACATAAACAAATTGAAAGAAAAAAACCACATGGTCATATCAATTGATGCAGAAAAAGCATTCGACAAAATCCAACACCCATTTTTGATAAAAACTCTCAGAAAGGTGGGAATAGAAGGATCATACCTCAACATAATAAAAGCCATATATGACAGGCCCACAGCCAACATCATACTCAATGGACAAAAACTAACACCATTTCCCCTAAGAACAGGAACAAGACAGGGATGCCCACTCTCACCACTCCTGTTCAACATAGTACTGGAAGTATTAGCCATTGCAATTAGGCAAGAAGAAGAAATAAAAGGCATCCAAATTGGAAAAGAGGAAGTAAAACTGTCCTTATTTGCAGATGACATGATATTATACATACAAAACCCTAGAGACTCCATCAAAAAGCTACTAGACTTAATACATGAATTTGGCAATGTAGCAGGATACAAAATTAACCCCAAGAAATCTGAGGCATTTCTATACACCAATAGTGAACTTTCAGAAAGAGAGATTAGAAAAACAATCCCATTTACCATCGCACCAAAAAAATTAAGATACCTAGGAATAAACTTAACTAAAGAGGTTAAAGACCTCTACTCAGAAAACTACAGGACGCTGAAAAAAGAGATAGAGGAAGACATAAACAGATGGAAGAACATACCATGTTCTTGGATTGGTAGAATCAACATCATTAAAATGTCCATACTACCCAAAGCAATCTATAAATTCAACGCACTCCCCATTAAAATACCAATGGCCTTCTTCAAAGATCTAGAACGAACTCTCCAAAAATTCATCTGGAATAAAAAAAGACCCCGAATAGCTGCAGCGATCCTGAGAAAGAACAAAGTAGGTGGGATCTCAATGCCAGATATCAAACTGTATTACAAAGCCACTGTTCTCAAAACTGCCTGGTACTGGCACAAGAACAGACATATAGACCAGTGGAATAGAATAGAGAGTCCAGAAATTAGCCCGAACCAATATGCTCAATTAATTTTTGACAAAGGAGGCATGAACATACAATGGAGCCAAGATAGTCTCTTCAATAAATGGTGTTGGGAAAATTGGACAGATATATGCAAGAAAATGAAACTAGACCACCAACTTTACACCATACACAAGAATAAACTCAAAATGGATAAAGGACTTAAATGTACGACAGGAAACCCATAAAAATTCTAGAAGAATACAAAGGCAACAAAATCTCAGACATATGCCAAAACAATTTCTTCACTGATACAGCTCCTAGGGCAGTTGAAACTAAAGAGAAAATGAACAAATGGGACTACATCAAAATAAAAAGCTTCTGCACAGCAAAAGAAACCATCAACAAAACAACAAGAAAACCCACCTCGTGGGAAAACATATTTGCCAACGTCATATCTGATAAGGGCTTAATCTCCAAAATTTATAGGGAACTCATACAACTTAACAAAAAGAAGATAAACAATCCAATCAAAAAATGGGCAAAGGATCTAAATAGACACCTTTCAAAAGAGGACATTCAGAAAGCCAAGAGACATATAAAAACATGCTCAAAGTCACTAATCATCCGAGAGATGCAAATCAAAACAACAATGAGGTACCATCTCACACCTGTCAGAATGGCCATCATCAACAAATCAACAAACGACAAGTGCTGGAGAGGATGTGGAGAAAAAGGAACACTTGTGCACTGCTGGTGGGAATGCAGACTGGTGCAGCCACTATGGAAGGCAGTATGGAGGTTCCTCAAAAAAGTAAAAATGGAACTCCCATTTGACCCTGTGATCCCACTTCTAGGAATATATCCCAAGAAACCAGAAACACCAATCAGAAAGGATATATGCACCCAGATGTTCATAGCAGCACACTTCCCCCTAGCTAAGATCTGGAAACAGCCTAAGTGCCCATCAGTAGATGAATGGATTAGAAAACCTGTGGTACATCTACACGATGGAATACTATGCTGCTGTTAAAAAGAAGGAACTCTTACCATTTGCAACAGCATGGATGGAACTGGAGAGCATTATGCTAAGTGAAACAAGCCAGTCAATGAAGGAAAAATACCACATGATCTCACTCTTTCATGGATAATTAAGACCATTACAAACTTTTGAACAATAATAAATACAGTGGCAGAGCTGCCTCAAACCGATTGTCGGACTGCAGTGGGAAGGCCAGGGAGGGTTGGGGGACAGGAGGGAGGGGAGTAAGAGATCAACCGAAGGACTTGTATGCATCCATATAACCATAACTAATGGACATAAGACACTGGGGGGTAAGGGAGGGCAGGGGCTTGTCAAGGGTGGGGGGGAAAAAAGGACACTTATGTAATACCCTTTGTAATACTTTTAGCGAAAAAAAAAAAAACGAAACAAAAAAAAAACAAACAAAAAAAACAATGAGATACCATCTCACACCTGTCAGAATGGCCATCATCAACAATTCAACAAACAACAAGTGCTGGAGAGGATGTGGAGAAAAAGGAACACTTGTGCACTGCTGGTGGGAATGCAGACTGGTGCAGCCACTATGGAAGGCAGTATGGAGGTTCCTCAAAAAATTGGAAATGGAACTCCCATTTGACCCTGTGATCCCACTTCTAGGAATATATCCCAAGAAACCAGAAACACCAATCAGAAAGGATATATGCACCCAGATGTTCATAGCAGCACAATTCACCATAGCTAAGATCTGGAAACAGCCTAAGTGCCCATCAGTAGATGAATGGATTAGAAAACTGTGGTACATCTACACGATGGAATACTATGCTGCTGTTAAAAAGAAGGAACTCTTACCATTTGCAACAGCATGGATGGAACTGGAGAGCATTATGCTAAGTGAAACAAGCCAGTCAATGAAGGAAAAATACCACATGATCGCACTCTTTCATGGATAATTAAGACCATTACAAACTTTTGAACAATAATAAATACAGTGGCAGAGCTGCCTCAAACTGTTAAAAAAAATAAATAAATAAATAAATAAATAAAAATTCATATATATATATGAATTATCAGACTTATTATTTAATTTAGTAGAACACATCTTTAGAAATCTTTAAGCATTGTATGGGAATGATGTTATTTATCTGAGCAATATGTCAGTAGAAGTTTAGGATGTTTAAACAAAATGCACACAGACAAAATCACGGAAAAGACATATAGATATCTTTAAACAAAAATTGTCAAACCAGTCAGAATTATCTAAGAATTCACTTTAATCCTGGGAGTGGGAATTCCTGAGTTCTTTTAAGTGCTTTTAAGCTGGCACTTTCTGTTTCGTTTTTAAGGGTACCATATTTAGTATACTAGATGTTTAGTTTCTTTATTCTTTAGGGGTTCTTATGTTCCCTCATATTAGACTTATGTAAAACTTATTAGCTTCTACAAATCAAAAAGCAGCTCTTTATAATTTGTTTATTTATTTCTCCAGATGTAGGAGAATATTTCAAAAACAAAATGAGTAAAGACTTTTCTCAATTATAGACACATAGCCACAGCTTGCAGCTTTAGTTCTATGCCCTTAGTTATGAACTGAAATAAACACAGAGAATAAAACTCACAAATCTAGAACTTGGAGTTAATTCTTCACCTTTCCAGTGGAAGTTGATATATCTTGAATATACAAGCATACCAACAAACAAAATTTTCTGTCAGCTCTCATCCAACAAGATAGGCCATAAAACCAAATTCACAAACATACCTGGAAAATAACTCCCGAGTTACATAGAAACCCGAACCAGAAATAAAAACAAAAGCACAGAATTTTGGGGGAAAGAGAAACAAAGAATCAGTGAAATTTCTATTGCAACTTAGGCTTTGCTTTAGGAGCCATGAAAATATGCTTATCATCAGGCTACACAGTTTAATTGACTCTGGAATGCGCATTTATTTAGACATCTTTGTGGAACCACCAAAGCCATCAAAGTACAATGTTCAAAATTTTTAAATATGAAATAGGAATGGCAACTAGTGGTCAATGGCATCAATTCAATGCCACCAGGAATCCGCAGTTTGGGGTGCTGTGAAGAAGCAAAGCTTATTCAGTGCAAAACAGCTCAATGGCAGCCCTAGGGCCAAGCAGCCCTGGGGCCAGGCCCCTCTTCAGCTAGGCACCTCAGCTCAGCTCTGGTCTGCTCTGCTCTGCTTTGCTCCAAGGAGAAGTCTTCAGAGGTTCAGCTGTAGCTACAGCCAGGAAATTGCAGTCATCCGTTTTGATGGAAAAGGACGTTTCCTACCAGAACCAGATAGCAGCTGGCTTATATAGACAGAAGTCTCCACCCTTGGTCCCTAATTGGTCTGTCCTATGTGAATGAGGACTCCAAATTCTTAGTTTGCTTGGTCCAAAAGGAACTGTCCTGATTAGTTATAATAGGGCCACTCTGGTTGCTCAGAGCTGCCAGCTCTGATTGGATGGGGAAAGCCTCAGTCCTACTGGTTGAAATAGGATTCTAGTAGCTCCTTTATAAGGGCTGGCTTAGATGGAAAAAACACATGGCAGGCAGGTAGTTCAGTGTAGAGGCAAGTATTTCAGTGTTGGCTTCTCCCTTAAGTGTAGTTTGTGTGAGAGGCCCCTGTGCAGAAATGGCTGCTGGACTCTGCTTTTTAAAAATTTGAGTCTAGTTAGCAATCAGGAGCCCTCCCTAGTAGGTGTCTTCTTTCTCAGGGTTCACAGAATAAACTTGTGAAAAGATTTATTCAACTCATTGATGAAAGATGACAGTAAAATTGGTTCATTAATCCTATATGTAAAAATTAAAGTAATACTAAACTCAGCTCTCCAAGCAGGGAGCATT
>NW_005878871.1:0-7371 GCF_000147115.1 Myotis lucifugus | reverse complement strand
GCTGTTCCAGTTCCTGTCAAAATGACAAACTAACGGGGCTGTCTGCTCTCTCCCCAGTACCCAACTATGGAGATCCAGAGAAGTGAGAGTAAGTTGATGGATATGAGGAACTGACATTAGAGCCATTTGACAGTCCTGGGAAGAGAGAAGGTGATTATTTCTTAAGGTATGTGGGAAAATGGTGGCCCTGGACCAACGTGAGCCAGGAGCATGAATGGGGATACGTTGATGGAGAGTATTTTCTTTGGGGTATTTTCTTTGAGTCATAACCCAGGGCAGATTATTGCTGCCCATCAAGTTAAAAGCTTCTGGAAGGAAAACAAACACGAAAATAGATCACGTCCCATGGAATAAGGATCTGGTAGACATCAGACTTTTCACCAGCAATGCAAGATGCTAGAAGACGATGGAGTCAGTATTTTCAGTGTTGATAATAACATTGTAACTAGATTTTTTCACTTAATTATATTCTCAATCATACATCCACAGAAGTTTTATTGGGTAAACTCTTAAAGGAAACAGCTCAGCTGATAACGCCAAGGTCTTGGGTTCGTTCCCCGTACAAGACACCAAAAAAAAAAAAAAAAAAAAAAAAAAAAAAAAAAAAAGGAAACAGCTCAGAAATTATGAAAAATAAATTTAGGTTCTATGAAATAGATTTCATATAATTACAGGTGAGTTAGTAACTTACTATAGTTTGTTGTTCGGGGAAAAGGCAAAAACCAACTTCATGGAAAAGGTGAGTTTGGGGGTAAAATTAGAAAAAGGCTAGGTATTTGCTTTTTTAAAAATTGTGTTTGGTTCTGTGTTGTGTAGGAATGAAGACACAGATATTGATGCTTTAAAATTAATGAAGAAAATGTAAATAATGATAGGCCTTTAAAAATCAGGGGTACTCACCATATGCATAAAAATAAAACCTGTAATTTTTAAATGAAAAAAATATTAATTTATTGCTTTTTAAATAGAAAAGGAGAAACATTTTAAAATATGGTTAAAAAACATGTCAAATAATGGCATAATAAAACTGACTCTAAGTCTCATGGACATGTGTAAATTATCACATTCTCAGTGATCAAGACATTTTCAGACTTGTATCTTCAAATGAAACAGATTGAGCAATATGTTGTCTACAAGAGACAGTTTATGAACAAAACAAACTGATGAACAAAATAGATCCAGAGACATAGAAGCATGGAAAAGACTAACACGTCTCAGAGGGAAGGTAGGGGTGTGGGAAGAGATTAACCGAAGAACATATATGTACATATATGCATAACCCATGGACACAGACAATAGAGTGATGAAGGCCTGGGTGGGGGTTGGAGGAGACGAATGAGGAAAAATAAAAAAAGGGACATTTGTAATACTTTCAACAATAAAGATAAAAAACAACAAACAAACAAAACAAAAAAGGGGGGGGATCCAGGAAGTCTGTAAATCAAGGGATTGAGAAAGATATACCAGATAAATGTAAAGCCAAAAGAACGCCAACATAGTGGTTTTATGATTGCAAAAAAGAAAAATGCAAGGTAAAAATGTCATAGTTAACATTATATAATAAAATAACAATAGAACTTAGTATTTTATTATTATAAACATTTATTGACAACAATATTGCCTCACAATGCATAAGGAAACAACTAACAGAATTATAAGGAGAAAGAGATAATTCACAAAAGTTAGTCGTGCTCATAGGGAAATGAAAGTATATTAAACTTCATTGAGATTCTGTTCATTATTTATAAGCCCAGTAAAAAATCCAAATATTTGACAGGTTATTCTGTTGGTGAGACCATCGGGAAATATGCATGCTCATACATTGCTGGTGGGAATACAAAATCACTCAACACTTGTGGAGAGGAATTTGGCTATATAGAGAAAAGTTCCACATCCAGCAGTCCTACTTCGTAAAATCTATCTCAGAAGATACACTGACAAAAACACAAAAAGAAATTGTACAGGGTACCCTTTCAGCATTTATTTATATTAACAAAGTGAGGAAAAAAACAGGTTAGGGTGTAGTGTTTGATTGTTTTCTAGAGGTGTTTGGTTCTGTTTTATTTTATTTAAGGGTGAAATATAGATATTAATAAGTTTAAAAATCAATGAAGAAAATATAAATAATTATAAGTCTTTAAAAAATTAAGGATACTAACCATAAGCATATAAATAAAATGTGTACTTTTTAAAACAAAAGAAAATATTGTTCTATTTTTAAAAAAACACACAGATGTGATAACAAAAGATTAGAAACAATCCAAATGACCATCAACAAGAGACTGGTTGAAAAATTTTGATACTTCCACAGGATGGAATATATACAGTTAGCTATAAAAAGCACTGAAGAGCCCTAGCTAGTTTGGTTCAGTGGATAGAGCATTGGCCTTGGACTGAAGGGTCCTGGGTTTGATTCCAGTCAAGGGCACATGCCCAGGTTGTGGGCTCAATCCCCAATGTGGGGAATGCAGGAAGCAATCAACCAATGATTCTCTCTCATCATTGATGTTTGTCTCTCTTTCCCTCTCCCTTCCTCTCTGACATCAATAAAAAATATATATTATTTAAAAGCACTAAAGAGAAACTCTATATAATATGGATCTCTAGGTTATGAAAGACACAAACTGGAGACAGTGGTTAATTTACTCAAACTCTTGGGTAAATATGAGGGAGGGCAATATAATTGTTTTTTCAAAAGAAACACTATAAGGATAAATAATAAAGTTACCTATGGGAGAAGGAAAGAAGTAAAATTTTTGAGCAAATAAAATTGGTAAGTTAAAATTTGATAGTATTAAATTTTAATTGGAAATGCTAGGACAATTTTATGATGTGTTTTGCTTTAAAAGCTATACGTATTTTGCAGACTAGAATCAATGAACTTGTTGGCGCTGCTAGCACTTATCTGTGGTCTCCGAAACCAGTTCCCATTAATAGGGACCTGGACACATAGCGATAAAGCTGATACCAGGTCTGGGCTAAAAAGTTTATGAATGAAATCTTTCTGGCATTAACTTCTTGTTACGCCAGAACGCCAGAAAGTAAGGAAGTTATCAAAGATTAACAGGGTCCTATTAAAACCACACAGGAAATCACCTAAAGGTACTTCTGTTGGCCTTAGAAGGGGAAATCTGAGCATTAAAAAAATTAAAATAAATGGAAACACTTTAAGCATATAATAGCTCATGGGTTGTTGATACTAAAATACACACATTGGTCACGTTTGGAGGTTGCTAAGACATGAGCCCATGATTCTGAAAACTGATAAAAGCAAGTAAATCAAACCCTCACTCTGAATTTCTTTTACCAACTCTTTTTCAGGGTAAGAAAATGGCTGCTGAGGGATAGTTCTTCTTTATGGAGGAACTTCAGCTATTAAATCAGAAGGAATGACTGAATTATAAAATTACCATTTTGCCTTTTCTAATGAAATAAGAAAACAATGACCCAAGGCAACAATGACCCAAGATCTCTTACTTTTCAGTTTAGTAAAATCTGAGATAAACAACAAAAGAAGAACAAAATATTCCATATATCTGGAAACTAAATAAATTATTACTAAAGGACTTTTGAGTTCAAGAGTAAATTACATGGCAAAATATGGAATATTTAACTGAACAATAACATACTACATGTCAAAAAGTGTGCAGTGCAGCTAAAACACCATGTAGCTTAAGATGAATTATTTGGTGAACAAGAAAGTTGGAAAATAAATGAGCTAAGCATTCCACTTAAGCAGTTGAAAAAAGAGCAAGATAATAAACTCAAAGGAGCAAGATGGAAAGAAATAATATAGACATGAGAATAAATCAATGAAATAGAGAATTATACCAAAACCAAGAATGATAATGTTCCATGAATTAAGGAACATGAATCATGCAGCTGTCTGCATTTGAGGTCCAAATAAAAAACAAAAACCTAAGCCATATAGACAAAATATATAAAGCAATAAAGCTTAGATTTGGAAAGGACTCTTAGATATAATATAGCCCAGCAGTACTCATCAAATTTTTGTTTTTGACTGTTCCCAGCTCCTTTCAAATAAACTGAATGCAATCAATTAGGCAAAACTGAAAAGTCAACGAAAACAGTCCCCATAAGACTGCACTCATTTCAGACATCACTCACAAGTTCAAGGACCACCTTCACTTCAGACCAGGGGGCTATAAATTTGAGGGTCTCTATATCCACTCTTAGGTCCAATAATTCACTAGAGATATTCACAGACTTCATGGGAGGCTCTTATAGACATGGTCAGCCAGAGGAAGAGACAGGTAAGGCGGGATCATGGTGCTTTACTGGCTGGCATCTAAGGGTGGTTGATGTGCAGAGTATCATTGCCCACCAGGAAAGCTCACCCAGACCTTTGGGGTCCAAGGTTTTTTTCAAGGGCTCAATCACGTACTGCCTGCATGGCTGACTTAGATTCGCCAGCCCTATTTGGAGGTTTGGGCTGGAGTTTTTGTCTCCAGCTTCTCCAAAGGTTGAAATTAATACTGTACCCACCATAGCCCCCATCATATATCACAATGTTAGACTGTCCAGTGGCCAAAGTCCCAGGCAAACAAAGACTCTCCAGTCAGGTGGGACACTTTGAGGCTTAGAGAGCATCTCCCAGCAGCTGAAAACAATGGTCAGAGCTCAATAAGAATATTAGGGAGTCAGACAGTGAATCCATGCTTTTATTTTATTTTATTTTATTTTATTTATTTTTAAAAGATTTTGTATTGATTTTTAGAGAGAGGAAGGAAGAGAGAAGCATTGATGTAAGAGTGAAATATCGATTGGCTACCTCTTGCACACCCTCAACTGGGGGCCAGGCTGCAACCTGGACATGTGCCCTGACTGGGAATCGAACTGGCAACCCTTTGGTGCACAGGATGACACCCAACCAACTGAAGCACACCAACCAGGACAAGAATCCATGTTTTTTTTTTAAAAGCTGCTTAGGCAATCCTAATTAGCCAGGCTTGGAAACCATTGATGCAGTTAAAACCCTTAGCCTTTTTTTACAGATGAAAAATTTGAAGACCTAAGAAATTGAAGGACTTGTTTATGTGGTAATGATCATGTCGATAGTAAGAGGGGAGCCAAGCCTGGAATTTGGGGGCTTGTCGGATTACTGAAGGGACCCTGTCACCCACATCTCTCATCCATTGTCTACCTACTGAACGCTCACCTGCCTTGCCCATATATCCATAAACCTATTCACATGATGTAACAATTAAGAAAATATAAATTCATATGAAAACATTGCTGAATTCTTTATGGCCTTATAATTCAGAAGTTGTAAAGATTTCCAAGGTATGCTCTGTAGAGAATACTCAGGAATAATTTAATTAGCACCATTATCTATTTTACGAACAAACTCAACACGGCCCTTACCAATCTCTATGAGTCAAATTTAATTTCCCCAAAGTCAAACATTAGCCAGTGTGGTAGGGCAATTGCCAATTTAATGAAACAAAATTTTAAAAAAATTCCTGTGGTCTAATTGCTTTTTAAATAATTTACCATTCATTCAGCTTCACTGGTGCTTGAACTGTACAGGAATCTTATATACTAGCTTCATTGCAGAGAGATCATCATCCCTACTAAACTATCAGCTACTTATTTTTCCTTTTATCAGTTGTGCCTCATAGTAGTATGCAGTCATTAAAATATAAGAAGCTGATAAGAATCTGTTTCTTATTCTGAGTTTTTCATATTACTAAGACTTGCTACCTAAACACTATTTTTCTTCAATAATTAAAGTAATTCACTCTAATTGCAATTGAATATTAATTGCTAAATTTCTGTTATTGCTGATGTGAAATTAATGATATCAATATAACTTCTGTAAAAATAATTGTTAAAAGAAAATAGGTAATCTAAATCTAAATTGTACTCAATTGGTAAACAAATTCTTGTTGAGAAAAAAAACAATTTTATTTCTATCTTATAAATCTATTCCTAATGCCATTCACTAAGGTGGTGATGTGCTATCATTACCACTCTGCTCCCAGATTCATGTGAAGTTACAAGGGTTGGTAGAGTTCAAACCTTCTAAGAGGGCCCTCTGGTCATCTGTCCAACGTGGTCACAAAGGATGGGCTCATTGCCCAACACAACAGGATTCCTTGGCTATTGTTTTGGAGCCAAGCTTGGGTTCTGGGATTTTGGTCAAGGTTTGGGTATAGTCATCCTCTTGAGATGCCCACTATGTCCACTCTCGTCTAGGTCTTGCCCTTTTCCTGCATCCTACAAGGGAGAAGAGATGCTGGTCCAGGTAAACTCACCCTTCCTGTCCTGCAAACCTCTCATCTTCCTTTGCTTTAGTTTCTTCTGCGTGTAAGGGCAGGTTCTCCTTTCTCCTACCTTCTGGAACAGACCAACATCCTCTTCTCAGAAAACAGAGGTTTTAGAATATTAGACCAGGATTAGGGTGCACACAGGTGACTTCTACTTCAGTCTCTGATAGAAATGAGAAGGTTTTTTCAGGGGAGGTGGGGAAAACACAGGGAAACAGTACAAATTAACATTTCATTGCCATCCTGTTACACATGAATCCATATGAAAATGATGGTTTGCTATAGCCTTTTGAAGCTGTAGGAGCAGAAAGGATTTGAAAGCAAATGAGGGGAAAACACCGTTGGTATGGAATAATGCTTCCTCACTAATGTTCCTCTGACCATCCAGAGAATGTATTGATCCAGATCATCTGTCCAGAAATCATTTTATCATCACAGGGTGCATCATTTTCTGTTAATTCTTGGCTTAAAACAGGTTTAAGAAGTGAGATGTAGACACTTATTTTAATCTGCCTGATGAAGAAGTTGAGGAAATATTAGTATCCGTTTATTATAGCTGTAAGAATTGAACATGTAAAGATTATTAGTAGAAATTATAAACCTTTCAGTAAAATTGTAGCATGACTAAATAGCAAGAACCAGTGTGCTTTTTCTTTGAAGTAATGGAAACCATACTATCTTGTGCTCTGGACAAATATTTATAAATGCCTATCATTATAATATCATTTTCTATTATTATGTCTTCAAACTTTAAGGGTCAGCAAATTGCAGTTTAGGGAACAATTCTGGACCACTACCAGAGCTAAGAACAGCTTTATATTTTTAAATTGTTTTTTAAAGGCAAAAAAGGAACAATAATTTGTGATGTGATATATTGATGGAATTCAAATTTCAATGTACATGAATAAAGTTTTATAGGAATGCAGCCATGCACAGTGATTTATATAGTGTCTATAAACTGTTTTTCATCTACAGTGATAGAATTGAGTAGTTGGAGCAGAGAAAGTGTGGTCCACACAGCCTAAAATAATTACTATCTAGTCCTGTTCAGAAAATGATTGCCAACCCCAGCATTAGAATG
>NW_005878870.1:0-7373 GCF_000147115.1 Myotis lucifugus | reverse complement strand
GACCACCAGGGGGCAGATGCTCCGACTGATAGCTATACTGTGCACTGACCACCAGGGGGCAGACGCTCCAACCTGTAGCTATGACGCGCACTGAACACCAGGAGGCAGGCAGTCAGCACAGGAGCTGACAAGCTGTGGTGACTTGGCAGCTGCAGTTCTCAGGTGATGCACCCGGAACCAGAGAGGAGGGAGCCTGATTCTGGGGTTCATCACCCGAGACCCACCCTCTCGCAATCTGGGACCCCTCGGGGGATGTCGGGGAGCCAGTTTCGGCCCGATCCCCGCAGGCCAGGCTGAGGGACCCCACTGGTGCACGAATCCGTGCCCCCGGCCCCTAGTCTATATATATAAAAGGCTAATATGCAAATTGTCCGCTCGGGAGTTTGACCAGGAGAGCGGGAGTTCGATCGCTCGCTATGACGTGCGCAGACCACCAGGGGGCGGCGCAGAACACGGCGGGCGACCAGCGGCAGTGGCAGGGGGCTGAGGGAACGAGGGAAGGGGGAGGCGGGGAGGCGGGGAGGCCAGGCCTCGAGACCTTAACGTGCACCGATTTCATGCACCGGGGTCTCCAGTTCATAAATCAGAAGATGCCCCGATGGCGCCTGGCAGAGAAAGGGCCCCCACCCCGGCTCTGGGTGACGAACCTCAACAAGCGAAGGGGGATTTTTTTCCTCCTGGTTCCTGGCTCCGGGTAGGAATACATGACGTGATGGGAGCCTGCAATCCCGTTCCAGTTGCTCACAGGGAAGGAATGCAGTTTGTTTGTTGGAAAAAGAGCAGAAGGAGAGGAGGAGGCGGGCGGAGGGAGGGGGAGCCGTGAGGCGGGGAGACGGGCAGGTGGGGATCCGGTGGGCGGGACTGAAAAGAGGGAGAAATCTCCTATACGACTCACATCTCCCAAGGGACATTGGGTCTAAAATGGGTATTTGAGGAAGAGTAGACACAGAATTCCTAGTTTGGCTATTATTTTAATTTTATAAGAAAAGAGGTGGCAGGCCCGGCCGGCGTGGCTCCGTGGTTGAGCGTCGACCTAGGAACCAGGAGGTCACAGGTTTGATTCCCGGTCAAGGGCACATGCCCAGGTTGTGGACTCGATCCCCAGTAGGGGGCGTGCAGGAGGCAGCTGGTCCGTGATTCTCTCTCCTCATGGATGTTTCTATCTGTCTCTCTCCCTCAACCTTCATCTGTAAAATAAAAATATATATATATATACTAGAGGCCCGATGCATGAAGATTCGTGCAAGAATGGGCCTTCCTTCCCCTGGCTGCCAGCACCGCCTTCGCTCTGGCTGGAGCCACCTTTCCGCCTTCCCACGCTGCCCAGAGGCCCAAAGCGGCTGGGGCGGTGTGGAATGCCTGTGTCCCGCCCCACCCCGGGCCACTCTGTGTATGCAAATTAACCCGCCAGCTTTGGTGGGTTAATTTGCATACTCACTCCTGATTGGCTGGTGGGCGTCACGAAGGTACGGTCAATTTGCATCTTTCTCTTTTATTAGTGTAGATATTGTAAAAAGTCGGCCACGTGCAGGTTGCAAATGAAATGCTCTCTCTCTGCACGGTAACCCCCCGTGGTTGCTGGGCAGGTGGGCGCGGGGCCCATGAGCCTGGGAGACACTCACTGTTGCTGGCGGCGGGCGAGGGGGTGAAGTGCAGGGCGACCTTCGCGCTCTTGAGGCGCGTCTGCCCCCAGTAGGCCACGGCCTGCAGCTCCACGCTGTAGTCGGAGTCCGGCTGCAGGCCCTCCAGGACCACGGAGTTCTGGGACTGGGGGACAGGTGGAGGGGCGCCCCAGTCACAGGCCGCCCAGTACAGGCCACCCCGCCTCCCAGCCCACCCCCCACCCCCGCGGAGGGCACTCCCCCTTCGGGTCAGACCGCGGTCTCCTCACGCTTACAGATAACTTTCTAAGCTCACCCCTTCTTCCTCTTTTTTAATTTTAATTTTTAATATATATATATTTTCAATCCTCACTTGAAGGATTTTTTTCCATTGATTTTTAGAGAGAGTGGAAGACAGAGAGGGAGAGACACAGAGAGAAACATCGATATGAGAGAGACACATGGATGGGTTGCCTCCTGCACGCGCCCCAACCAGGGCCCAGGCCGGGGAGGAGCCTGCAACCAAGGTATGTGCCCTTGACCGGAATTGAACCCGGGACCCTGAGGTCCGCAAGCCGACGCTCTAGCCACTGAACTACACTGGCCAGGGCCTGAGTTCCTCTTTAAGACCTGCAAATCCAGCCCTAACCGGTGTTGCTCAGTGGATAGAGCGTCGGACTGCGGACTGAAGGGTCCCGGGTTCGATTCCCGGTCAAGGGCATGTGCCTTGGTTGCGGGCACATCCCCAGTGGGGGGTGTGCAGGAGGCAGCTGATCGATGTTTCTGTCTCATCGATGTTTCTAACTCTCTATCTCTCTCCTTCCCTCTCTGTAAAAAATCAATAAAATATAAATAAAAAAATAAAAATGACAGAGGGAGAGCCCTGGCCAGTGGCTCAGTGGATTGGAGCATCACTCCGTGCGCCAAAAAGTTGCGGGTCTGACTTCCTGGTCAGGGCGCATGCCCAGGTTTTGGGTTCAATCCCCCGTTGGAGCAGGTACAGGAGGCAACCCACCAATGTTTCTCTCTCACATGGATGTTTCTCTCTCTCCCTTCCTCCCTCTCTCAAAACCAACAACCATATTTATTTTTAATAATAATAATAGTAATAATAATATTATTATTATTATTATTATTATTATAAACTAAAACTAGAGGCCTGATGCACGAAATTCGGCTTCGTCTGGAAGGTCGTCCGGAAGGTCGTTCGGTTCTAATTAGCATATTACGCTTTTATTATTATAGATAATGATAATAAACTAAAATAGCATAACCCCCAAAGACTATCACAGCTAAATATCAAGGGTGGCTTTTGGAGACGTATTTTATCATTCTAAATGACACAGATGCCCGGCCGGCAGGGTTCAGTGGTTGAGCATCGACCTATGAACCAGGAGGTCAGGGTCCGATTCCCGGTCAAGGGCACATGCCCAGGTTGTGGGCTCCATCCCCAGTAGGGGGCATGAAGGAGGCAGCTGGTCCATGATTCTCTCTCATCATTGTTTCTCTCTCTCTCTCTCTCTCTCTCTCTCTTCCTCTCTGAAATCCCATAAAAAATGTATTTTAAAAAATAAATAAACACATGGCACAGATGCTGCATCTTCAGCGCAAAAAAATAAAAATAAATAAAATAGAGAAACGGTGTTGCTATTTTTGCTGAAAGACTTTCCAATGTGTGTTTGTTTCCTTATGGCCCCGGGGGAACCGCGTTTGTGCAGCTTTGCAACAACTCGATGCCACACGGTATCAGCCGCGAGGAAAGGAAGTGGCGGCTCCCGTACCGTGGAACACGCGTGTGCTATGCTCTGCGCTGGCCCGAGGACGGGGTCACGGGGGATCGTGCCTGTGCCCGTTGCCGCCGGCCTTTCGGGAGCGAGCTGTTCCCTGGGCTACATGCAGGCGTTGGCACCTGCGACGCCAAAGGCATCGTCCTCGCTGTGAGCCGTGGCGGTACCGTAGCCGACGAGGCACGATTATCGCTAATTGTTTAAAAAATAAAAAATAAAAAAAGGCATCGGGGCTCTCTGACCTCCTAGGTGAGACTATAAGGGTGAAGGGGGGGAACATTCCACTCCCTCCATCTGCTCCTTTTTTTTTTTTTTGCTGTAAAAATATATTGTTTTTCTTTTAATCTTTATCGTTGAAGGTATTACATAGGTCCTCGTTCTTCCTTATTGACCTCTTCCAGCCGCTCCTGTCTCCCCCCGCTTCCGCCAGGCCCTCGCCACCCCATCGTCTGTGTCCACGCTGAGGCATATACACACACACATGTTCATTGGTTGGTCTCTCCCCTCCCACCCTCCCTGCCTCGCCTCCGATGACCAGAAACAGACTCAGAGTCACAGAAGCGTGAATGGACTGTGGAACATGAGCCCTGCGTTAGCTCGGCGGGCGGCAGCCGGGAGCTGGCATGGCCCCGAGGGCACACGGCCTCTTACCCCGTCCACAGACATCCTGCGCCTCTTCCTCGCGGGGACCCCCGTGCCGCGGGCGGCCCAGCTCCAGAAGACCTTGTAGTGGTGCACGGGGACGTCGGGCTCCTGGGGCCCGTCCCAGGCCAGCGTGACGGTCACACTTCCGTCGCCGTGGCTGGTGGCGTTGGCGAGCCGGAGGCGGGCGGGAGCGGCAGGGGCCGACGGATCTGGAATCCCAGGAGAGGGGCGGCCATGGGACCACAGGACACGGGGCACCGTCCTCTCTATACGGTGTCCCCCCAAAATGTGGTCACACGCTTTGAATAATTATGAAGGCCAGGTTTATTAAAACGGGAGGCCTGGTGCACGAAATCTATGCACTGGGGGGGGGGGAGGCCCTCAGCCTGGATTGCGAGGGCACAGGCCAGGCCGAGGGACCCCACCGGTGCACGATCAGGGCTGGAGAGGGACGCAGAAGATTGGCCAGCCAGGGAGGGACCGTGGGAGGGCTCCAGGGCGTGTCTGGCCCATCTCGCTCATTCCTGATCAGCCAGACCCCAGCAGCAAGCTAACCTACCAGTCAGAGTGTCTGCCCCCTGGTGGTCAGTGCATGTCATAGCAACTGATCGACCGGTCGACTATCTGCCCCCTGGTGGTCAGTGCACATCATAGCGAGCGGTTGAGTGGCCTTAGCATATCATTAGCATGTTACGCTTTGGTTGAACGGCCGACTGGTCGACCGGACACTTAGCATATTAGGCTTTTACTATATAGGATACATTTCATTTTCGAAATGGAGCTCAGGGCTGTGAAAGTGTGTATACCTTTTGGGGAGACACCCTGTACGTACAATACCAGCTGGAAACCAGTAATAAATAAGACCCCTCTTGCCCGGCCGGTGTGGCTCAGGGGTTGAGCATCGACCTATGAACCAGGAGGTCCCGGGTTCGATTCCAGGTCGGAGCAAGTGCCCGGGTTGCGGGCTCAATCCCCCGTGTGGGGAGTGCAGGAGGCAGCTGTTCCGTGATTCTCTCTCATCATGGATGTTTCTATCTCTCTCTCCCTCTCCCTTCCTCTCTGAGATCAATAAAAATATATTTTTTAAAAATACCCACAAATAGTATTTGTCTCGAAAAGAAAAAGTGTGAAACGGCCTAACCCATCTGTGAAAAGTGAGACATTTCTTTAAAAATAGATGTTCTGCCCTAACCGGTTTGGCTCCGTGGATAGAGCGTCGGCCTGCGGACTCAAGGGTCTCGGGTTCGACTCCGGCCAAGGGCATGTACCTTGGTTGCGGGCACGTCCCCCAGTAGGGAGTGTGCAGGAGGCAGCTGATCGATGTTTCTGGCTCTCTATCCCTCTCCCTTCCTCTCTGTGAAGAATCAGTAGAATATATTTTTTTAAAAAAATAGGTGTTCTATGTTTTGGGGAAGCAAACGCGTTAAAAGGGAAATAACTCGCTCGGTCGCCAACCCAGCCCGGCGAACCGCAGACTCATGTATTGAAATTTCCCCGTAAAGGAGAGACCGACAGGGATTTGGGGTTTTTTTCCATGAAGATCAGGGTTAGCGCCCAGGAATGCCGGGCGGCGAGCCTGCGCTTCACGGAAGCCCTTATATCAAGGTGCTCTTTCTTCTTCTACTTAATCTTAACGATTATTTTCCGGGGCAGATGGAACAATCCTTCTCTCTCCGCCTTCAACGCCAGGGCTGGCCCTCCGCCCGCCCAGACAGGCCGGGCAGAGAGTTATTTTGGAAGCAATGATGCTCCCTTAGGGCGACACGAAACCGCCAGGAGCCTGACAGCCTGAGGGGTTTCCCCGCAGACACCCTGGATTTAGGGATAAATTTAGGGTTTTCCCCAGTAAGAAGGCTCCGTGCTGGGAGGGGGGTGCCCCTACAAGGCTAGGGAGGGGTTCGTCTGTTTTCTGCTTCTATAAAGGCGCCCGATTCTACCTGTCAGGCCCCATAGGCCCGCGGGCCGAGTGTCCCCTGGGACACGGGGTAGGATGTGTGGGGAGCCTCGGCCGGACCCCTCGATGCTCAGGCCTGTCATGGGTGCTGGCGGCCGGGCGGGTGGCTGTCAGTGGCTTATTTCCTGAGCCCCTGCGGCCAGCTAGCAGAGCGGGTGGAGACGGGCTGACGGCCAGGGGTGGGTGTCAATACTGTCACTTTCAAGCTTGCTCGGTGGAAAATGCACCTTTTTTTAAAAAGGACCTTTTTGTTGTTGTTCATCGTTATTTTTTCCCGTTGATTTTCTTAGAGGGAGAGGGAGAGAGGAGAGAGGGGGAGAGAGAGAGAGAGAGGAACAGTGATGTGAGAGAGAGGCACGGAGGGGTTGCCGCCCACATGCACTCCATCCGACCGGGGCCCGGGATCGAACCTGCAACCCAGGAACGTTCCCTTGACTGGGAATCGAACCCGCAACCCTTGGGGGCGACACTCTAACCGCCGTACAACCCCGGCCACCAGGGCTCAAAGGACTATTTTTTTTTTAAATAGAGTTAGAAGTCCACAACATGCCCTGCCAGTGTGGCTCAATGGGTAGAGCGTCGGCCTGCGGACTGAAGGGTCCCGGGTTCGATTCCCGGCCAAGGGCACAGGCCCGGGTTGTGGGCTCGATCCCCAGTGTGCGGCGTGCAGGAGGCAGCCGATCCGTGATTCTCTCTTCTCATCGATGTTTCTCTCTCCTTCTCGCTCCCTCTCTCTCTCTCTAAAAAAAAAAAAAAAAACAGTAAAAATATATTTTAAATGATTTTTATAAAAGCAAAACCTAGGTCAGCGTTCATGGAGAGGCTGGCTCCCGGTGAGGGAGGGAGCCACGGGGCTGAGCTACGAGTGCGAGACGGGAATTCACAGGGAGCCAGGCAGACGTGGGACTAGCTCGCGGGGAGCCCTGGGCACCGGTGGGATGGACGCGGACGTGAATCCAGTGAAATCGGTCCAAGGCTCAGGGCCCCCCGACAAGCAGCGGATTCACACGCCCGTGACCACCCTTCACGGAGCCGCCACCACGGGGCCAGCTGGCCTTCCTCTCCACGTTAACTGGACGCCGCCGGACGCAGACCATCCACAAGCTGGACACCCCGCCTCAGGGCCCAGGGACCCCAGGACGCTGTCCTGTGAGGTCTCGGAGGGCAGCCGGGGGTGGGACGGACACCCCGGGCACCGCAGGCACCTCTGGTCCCATCGCCAGGGACGGCCAGAATGTGGGCCACCCATAGCACAGGCACAGAGCGATGAGTGTGCCCACGTGCCCAGGAGGAGGGTGGGGTGCAGGAGGGGGTGCTCACCCCTGGAGGAGTGGAAGTGCTTGCTAGGGTCCCTGGGAGGAAGGGGGGTGCAGGAGGGGGGTGCTC
>NW_005878869.1:0-7373 GCF_000147115.1 Myotis lucifugus | reverse complement strand
ACAGCACTGAAGGCAGATTAGAGAGAATAAAGGTTTCATGTTTGTTCTTCACCATGTTTAGATTGGCCATGGTAGACGATATTCATGGCCTCAATTCTTTACCCCTCTCTGTCAATAGCCCTAAGTGTTGAGGACACTTTCTTGTCTCTGGGCTTATCTTATTTTTATTACTTGTTTTGGCCAATGGTGTATTAGCAGATGAAATGCAAATGGAGTCTTGGGATGCACTTGTGAGCGAGTTTCCCCATCACCATGAGGAGGGCTTGCTTCAACTGGCTGCACCTCTCAGGAGGGGAATGATCCCAGAAGAGAATGAGGTGCACAGCTGAACCACACCAGCCAAACCACCACCAACCAGCTGACCCTCAGCTGACCTGCAGATGATACAACTAAATGAGTGTGGTAATTCTTTGGGCTTGGTCAGTGGTCAGCAAACTCATTAGTCAACAGAGCCAAATATCAACAGTACAACAATTGAAATTTCTTTTCAGAGCCAAATTTTTTAAACTTAAACTATACAGGTAGGTACAGTGTTATTAACTTAATTAGGGTACTCCTAAGGCTTAGGAAGAGCCACACTCAAGGAGCCAAAGAGCCGCATGTGGCTTGCGAGCCACAGTTTGCAGACCAAGCCGCTTGGTGATGGTTGGTTGTGAAGTGATTTTGTAGCCTTAGTTAAACCAATCCATCAACCAAGACACTGGTAGCATGGTGCTATTTCCTGCTGAGCCTCTAGGTGGCCCCAGATTCTTGGCCTACTACGCCAATATTAATCCATGGGAACAGCAGGCCAGGTGAACTCTTTGCCAGACTCCACTGGTGCTGCTGGAGGTCCCTTCTTCCTTTCCTTTGTTCTGTTTGCACTTGTCCCCAGAGAGTTGGTGGCCCAGCTCTCCAGCCCTCACAGGGTGTCTGATTTAGTCTACTTGGTCCCTTTTCTTAGCATTTGTACTCTGGGCTTTTTACAACTTCAAAGAGCTTCTCACCCATATTCACTAATTAATTCATTACTCCTGTGAGTAAAACCTGAAGCAGTGAGAGGAGAAAGTCATTAGCAAGGACACCAGAGGCTCATTATTTAGAAGAGGCTGCCCAGAGCCAGGCTCCCTCCACCAGAGCTGTTAACCCTTCCCCTGCCGACAGGGAAATTCAACAGACCCTCAGCAGTCAGGCAACACTTATTGTGAGCTCAGCCGCACTAGGTGCCACAGGGGATATAAAAAGTTACAAAACATGATTTCTGACCTCAAGTACCTTCCATCTAGTGAGAACACAGGCCCTGGAGCCTTGGAATCCTGGCAATTTATAAGCTTTGAGACCTTGGGCTAAGTAGCCCCTCTGAGCCTCAGTTTCCTCATCTCTAAAATGGGATACCAAGTGGTGTAGGGAAATGCCATGGCCTTGGGAGGCGGGCGTACCAGGCTTTGAAACACAGCTTTCTCGCTCCCTTGCTGTGTGGTGGCTGAGCCTGTATTTCAGGTCTCCTGGGGACTGAAGGTCCTAATTTATGTAGAATCCTCAGCACAGGCCCTGGGAGTTGGTATCTTACCTGGAGAGTCTGAAGGCCAGAACATGTGTTGATTTGTCTTGGCACTCCTTTAAGAGTTCCTGGATATAATACATTCACAATAAAGATAATACAGATTTGTTGACTTGTTGTTAGTTGACCCATGGTAGGGATATCTATTATTGAATAATGTTTCTGTGTTAGGCAGACATCTCTGCATTGAAACTACATATTTACTTAATCCTCATGGCAATTCCAAGACATAGACATTATTATTTTTGCTTTACAGGTGAGAAAAAAGAGGTGCAGCCATGGTGGGCACCAGACCTGACCCCTGGGTCTCCTTTGCCCTCCTCACCAAGAGGCCCTTTAGTGAAGAGCGTGGACTCCATCTATGTTCTTCCCCACCGTCAGCCTGTCTTTCCTGCCGCGTTATGTCTGTGCTCCCTTGCTAAGCCCCCAAGCCAAACTCTGCCCTGGTTTTATTCCAGCTCTCTCGTCCTGTGTTTGTCTTCCTCTTTCTTTCCCGCAGTGGGTGTAGGGTTAAAGTATATTGCTAAACCTGGGTCTCTTCGTGATCTTTCCGCATAACATTTAATCGCTGGTAATGACCGGGACCCCAGCGGCCGCTTATCTAGTGAGCTTCAAGTTGGCATTTCAATTAGCTGTACTGATTGCTGGGCTGGGGCATTTCATATATTTGTGAGAAAGCTTTGCCTGAGAGCAGTCAGCTGAGGGACTTATTACCACAGTGCTTCTTGGGGGGTGGGGGTGGGGATAAATAACCTCATTACAGTTTCTTTTGCTCTGGTTGAGAGAAAGCAAGGAAAGTTGACTCTCTCAGGCGGTTACTTGTGCAGGGAGGGGCTCTGTGCGCACCAAGTAGGAGGGTTTCTTTCTTCTCTCCTCCCCTACCCTCCTCTCCTCTTTCGCTTCCGGCCTCCTCTTCCTTATCCTCTTTCTTTATCCTCTTCATTTCTTTCTTTCCTTGACTAGAGCCTTTAATGGAAATAATAGTAACTTAGGGTCTCCAGGCCCCATGAGCTCAGGCATGTAGATAGGGTTCCATTAACAGTTGAAACTGGAGTTCACACACACACACACACACACACACACGCACACACCACTTGTGTCCCACACACCAAGTCCTCTCTTTCTCCCGGTACCCAGCACTTAAAAAATATATTTTTTATTAATTTCAGAAAGAAAGGGAGAGGGAGAGATAGAAACATCAATGATGAGAGAGAAACATTGATCTTGATCAGCTGCCTCCTGCATGCCCCACACTGAAGATCAAGCTTGCAACCTGACCAGGAATTGAACCATGACCTCCTGGTTCATAGGTGAGCCACGCCCGCCAGGCATAAAATGCTAACTTTCCAAATACACATTAGCCAAGAAGCATGAGGTTGAAGAGAGAGAGGAGTGTGGGCTTTAATACTAAATACACCCGGGTTCAAATCCTCCAGAGTTTATGTGCTCTGTGACTTTGAGCAAGTCCCTAAGCCTCTCTGGTTCTCAGCTTTCTCATCTATAAAATGAGAATAATAAATCTTCAATCACAGAGTTGTCAGAGAACAGGAGTGTAAATGGGCCAAGAGCTTAGCACATTGTAAGAGCAAAATCATTGGTAGGTGTTGGCATTATTCTTACTTTAAATACCATGGGGTTATTTATCTTCAGTAACGTCCAGCAGTCTACCTGTCCTTCCTTAATTCTTCTCTTATTTTCTTTCATTTATGTCTTCCAGAACCCTTTACTGGCAACTTTATTAAGTTATTACCTTTAAGCACAAACACAGCCCTGCTACACTTAGGCTTGAGATTCTGGGTGAATGACAGGGAAGGGGCCTTGCTCCTTCCTGTGAGCTCCTTGTGGCTTTCCATCAGTTCACTGTTCCGAGAGCATCACCCCAGGAGCAGCAGTGCTCTCTGTAGCAGCAGCGGAATCAGTTCGCTGTTGGATTCAGGCTCATGGTGCCTCCACTTGAAGACATCAGCAGGGTAGTGCCTCCTCAGATCTGAGTCCTGAGTCCCTGGAGTCTTGCTCTAAATGTAGAGACACCAGGCCCAGCCCAGCAGTGCCCTCAGAGGTCTGAGATTCAGCTCCATGGGGCCCCTTCTCCAAGTTTCCAACTTTTAATAATTATTTATTTCACTGATACACCTTTAGCCAGGCTCATTACGAAAAAAAAGAGAGAGGGCCCAAATAAATAAAATCAGACATGAAAGAGAAGTTACAGTTGAGAACGTAAGAGATCACAAGAGAATACTATAAACAATTGTATGCCAACAGCTTGGGCTACCTAGAAGAAACGGAAAAGTCTAAGAAACATAAACCTTCTAAGACTGAATCATAAAGAAACAGAAAATCTGAACAGACCGATTACCAGTAACAAAATTGAATTAGTAATAAAAAAACCTCCCAGCAAACAATAGTAAAGGATCAGATGGTTTCACAGGTAAAGTCTATGAAACATTTGCAAAAAGTTAATACCTATCCTTCTGAAACTACTCCAAGAAATTGAAAAGGTAGGAATGCTTTCAAACTCATTCTATGAGGCCAACATTACCCCGGTACCAAAACCAAAGATACTATGAAAAAAATTACAAGCCAACAACCCTGATGAATATAGATGCAAAACTTCTCAAAGAAATATTAGCAAACCAAATTTAGTACTAAATTAACAGGATCATACACCATGATCAGTAGGATTTATTTCAGGGATGCAAGGATGATTTTATATATGCAAATCAATCATGGATGCTCAACTTGTGAATGGCTAAGTGAGAACCACAGTTCAGCTCTGCTAACCTCCAGATGTTGCAGTTCACTGAGCTGCACTTGAATTTGGACGCTCATTGTTTTACCTTTAAAAAACAAACAAACACAAGACAAAACAAAGGAAGGGAGAGGGTTAGAGAGATAGGAATATCAAGAGAGAGAAACATTGTTCAGTGCTTCCTACATGCTCCCTACCAGAGATCAAGCCCACAAACTGGGCATGTGCCCTGACCGGGAATTGAACCAGTGACCTCTTGCTTCATGGGTCGATGCTCAACCACTGAGACATACCAGCCGGGCTGAATGACTCATTGTTGAAAATATGGCTGCTCAAGCTTCTCTGAGCCTCTTTTATGATAATGCTTGATAGGCCAGACATTATAACATTTACCAATGCTGAAGAGGAGAATGTAAAAGATCACTCACTTATATTATTCTAGATATTACACATGTTTTGGACTACCCTATGTAATAAAAGGCTAATATGCAAATAGACCAAATGACAGAACAACCGAACAACTGAACAACCGGTTGCTATGATGTGCGCTGACCAACAGGGGGCATGCACGGAACATGGGGGGCATCTGCAACAGGTGGCAGAGTGCAGAACATGGCAGGCATCGGCCGCGGCAGGATGGTGGAGCAGGTGAGTGGGGACGTCAGACCAAGGTGAGGTGGGGCGCCAGTCGCTGTCATCAGGGCAAGCCTCTGGTAGTTACTGAAAATTCTTTCCTCCTGCACACCGTGGTCTCGCCGGGTGCTCGCACCTGCTGCCGGCGCCGGCCCCACTTGCATCTGCTGCTGGTCCTGGTCCTGGCCCCGATTGCTCGGCACCGTCAGCGGGTGCAAGCGGCAGCTGCTGGCCCCAATCACTCCTCAGGGCTTCTCTACCTCCTCCTGCTCCTGAGGGGCAATCGGGGAAGCAACTGCTGCTGGCACCCACTGCTGGCACTGGCCCCAATCAGGCCGTGGTGGGAGGGGCCAGGCGGGGGCGTGGAGGATGGGCTGAGACCCGCTCCTGTGCCCACTGCAGCCTTGCAGCCCATAGTTTCTTTCAAGGTGCACGAATTCATGTGTATATATATATACACAGATATAGATTATCTATATCTATATCTATATCTATCTATATCTATATACGTAAAAGTTATATATAAATGATGTACACATATACATATATTGTTTAAAACTTTTCTAAACCATTCTGTAAGGTAATATCTTCAATTTATAGTGAGCAACAATGGAGACTTATACTGGTCAAGTGACTTACTCATCTTGGACAAGGTAGCAAAGATCTTGGAGAGTTTAAGGTCCCAAACATGTCAGCATCATGAAAAATGTAGGGGTTAAGCGTGAATGAACTCCTGAGCTGCTCTGTCCCTTCCCACTCATACCATGCTATCTATTTTATTGTGTCCTTCGGACAGGCATGCCTCTGACAACGTCAGCTTCTCTCCCCATCCTACCTAATAGCATTGGGAGGTTGGGAAAAGCTTTCTCGGATATTTATCAGGCCCCTCAGAGTCTGAGGCAATCGCAGGGGGTCTCTTTGCAGAGAGTGAACCAGGCTGGCCACTCGGGGAGCCTGATGCATTATTTTTAGGGCACTTGTTTCCCAGTGCTGATCTTCAGATGGACAAAAGCTGTGTGTGCGCTTCCTGATGATGCTCGGGATGTCAGCCCCTGAGCACTGAGTAATGGGTAGTCACTTCTTTCTGGCATCTGACAAGGCTCAACCATAGACATCATGATGGACTCTCACTACAGGTTCACTGAAGGGATGCTTTTCTAAGGAAAGGGGACGGTCTCCAGGAGAAGGGGTTTGAGCCTTAAATAATGAAAGTTTAATATTTTGCCACATCAACTGCTAAACACCTATACTTTCTCCAGGTTTCCAAAGCCTTTACAAAAAGGAGATATACGTAATACTATAATACTTTAAACAATAAAGAATTTTTTAAAAAAGAAAACAATGTCATTTATGGTTCACTGAGACCGACTTTTGGATGCTCTCTCCATGTACCTCCCTCAAGAATTACTTTCTTGCATTTCTTAAGCAGTTTTATGTCTTTCCCCATATCCCTAATTTCTTTTAAAAAAATTGATTTTAGAGAGGAAGGAAGGGAGAGAGAGAGAAACATTGATGTGAAAGAGATGCATTAATTAGTTGCTTCCTGTACCACACTCCCTGACCAGGGATTGAACCCGCAACCTGAGTATGTGCCCTGACCCTGGGAATCCAACCCTTGACCTTCTGGTGCATGTATCAATGCTCCAACTAACTGAGCCACACTGGCCAGGACCCTAATTTTTTTAAAAATGTAAATCACCTTGGTCTCTTTCCCTTTGAGAAGACATTTTGCTTCTCTAGAGGACAAGAGGAGTGGGAAAACTCAAAGGACAAATATAGGGTTTTTCTTTGTGGGACAAAGGAGACTTAAAGGCTATTAAGACTTAACATGAAAATTTTTATTCTCTATTTTATATGCTAATTACTAGGAATTGGTTTAGGAATGGGCATGAAATGCATTCTGGTCACGGAGACCTGAAGATACCTCTGTTAGATACTTGTCTGGATGTGAAGCTTGGAGCCACGGTGAGCATCTTATGACCACAAGGGACCCAGCTGCCTAGGTTGGGGGAGAGGATGATGGGAGCACCTGGGTGCTTTTTTGATGGCACCACCGAATTCATCACCTATCTCTGGATTTCTTGTTATTATTATAACTTTCCCTCATGGTTTAAGCCACAGTGGCGCTGGAGCTGGGATTTCTGTTTCTTGAGGAATCCTAAGAATTGTTTGTGTGGTGGTGAATATTAAATGAATTAGCCCATATACAACACTTCATACCCTGTGTGGCATTTAATAAAGAATCAATAAATGCTAGCTCTAATAAAAATATGACTAAATCCATTATATCTGTCCCCAGGAGTAGCCGAAGGTGTAATTCATGTTTTACTTGGTTCTCCAGAAGTTCTTACAAAACAGAAAAATAAAGGATATGGAGGCCAGCAGTTATGCAGAGAAAAGTTGACAGGTTTTTCTATATTTACCCTCTAATTTCCTTAGGCTAGATTCCCA
>NW_005878868.1:0-7373 GCF_000147115.1 Myotis lucifugus | reverse complement strand
CCTAAACCCACCTTCTCCCTCACACCACCCCAACCTCCTACTGTGTGCCTGCCTCCCCTATTTAGCCAGTCCCTTCTGGCACAAGGCTTGTGGGGAGGGACCTGCCAATGGTAAGGCATGTCCCCATCTGGTGAGTTCTGGGATCCTCTTCTTGAGGTCCGGCTCTCACTAGAAGCCCCTGGTAAGATACACCAGCTTTTCAGACTGTCTCCAGGGCTCAACTCTCCACCAGGACTAGAAAGGCCACAGCATTGGGCACTTGGCCTATTTTGACAGGCAGAGCCTCTGCCTTTACTCCCTGCATTTAATTCAGCTGCACCTCCTGCCCCTCCCGAACCATCATTCTGTGATGGACAGTGAGATGCTGGTGAAATGCAGCACTTCCCCCTTGCTCTCTAAGGCCCTGGTGAGCAGCCCGGCCTCCCTGCTGAATTCTGAGGAGGGTCAGAGAGAGGAAGGAAGCCCAGAAACTTTGTCCCTTCTGGGGTGGCAGATCTCTGTCCTCACAAGACTTTTAAGCAAATGATTCTGCTAAGAACCCTCAATATAAGATCCCACCCCACCTGGAGAAGGTGAGAGAAGACTGAGGCCACCCGGACAAGAGGAAGACTCCTTGGGAAGGAGTGTAAATCTTCAGACCTGGGACCAGCAAGGGCTTCAGAGGGACCCCAAGGGGTAGAAAACACAGGGAGCATTTCTCCTCAGCTTAAGAAACAGCTCTGTCTTTCTCAGTTACACCCAGACCCAGTCAGCCACTGAGGACCTCCAGCTCAGCAGCCCCGGGGCTGGCAGGAAGTCCCCAGGTAGCAAGGTTGTGGGGGAAGACAGCACAGCCTGGACTATGTCGACTCACACAATCTCAACATCTTGGGAGCTGAAAGGGCCAGGAATACATTGCAATCTAACCAGTCCTCTAAAACACCTCTGATAAGAGGCCATCCTATTGTAGAATACCTCAGGCAACAGAGAGCTCACTACCTCTCAAGGCCATACATACATCTTCATATATTATATTCTCCCTCCTATTGAGCTGAAACCTGTCTCTGAGTAAGATAAAGTGTTAAGCTATCTCTCAGCTCTTTCATCCGGGCTCCCAAGACCTCAGCTTTGGAAGCATCAGAACCCCTGCCCCCAGGTAGTTTAATAATCCCCCGGTTTACTACACTCATCTAAAGCAGCCAGAATTCTATTTCTTTTTAAATGTCCCTTTGGGGCTAAGAAGAATGTCTGATAAAGAAGATAATGTTGTATGTTAGGTTATTGAAACATCCTGTTGTCTTCAAGGGGTTTGTTTATGCCCCCGCCCTAAAGAGAAGCATCACCGCAGCCTCAGTGTGCTGGTTCCCTCCAGCCCTGGGTCAGTGCGGGGCCTGTGACAGCTGAGGGCAGCCCCCACCCCACCGTTCCTCGGTGCCCCCTCCACGGCTGTGCACACACTTCTCCTCTCTAACACCCCTTTGCCACTGGGGCTGCCTTTTTTTTACATGCAAATTTCACATAAAATCCTTCAAATGAAAACAGGTACTTTTCATTTTGCTCCCATAAACAGATACTTTCTAAATATTTAGACATCTGTATATAATGCCCTTAAACTGTTTGTTCCGAAGCATAAATAGGTACCTCCGTGTTTGAGTAAGTGTCTGATATGTTTCTCATTTAAGGAGAAAACATAAAAAATAATTGGAATAACTACAGCCAGGAACAATGCTTACGCAGCATGTCAGTGTCTTTTATTGTGTCTTAAAGTAAAAGCTTCAGTTGTCGGAGTCTTTCCCTCCCTGTCAGACAGAACCACAGCTCTTGCTTTTAACCCTTCACAGGACTCAGTGCCTCAGGGCAAGGGGTGACAGCAAAAGACCCCCCTTTTTAGGGCCTGATATGCTAGTTGCACTCACAATGCTTCACAGCTGTATATGGATTCCTCATTCCTCATCCTCAACTTTTCATTGAGGGGAACAAACTCCCATTTTACTCCCAAGGAGGGAAAAATACCACCCTTTCCCCAGCCCCTAATTGCTCCCCAAGGAGCAGATGAAATGGGGAAACAGGACGTCAGCACGTATAGATCTGTCCTTCTGAGTTCTCTCCTCCTGGAGTCTACCAGGAGGGTCTGGGACTGTCCGCCCACCTTTACCCAGAACTGGGTGTGGGACGTTCAGTTCGGGGTGGGGGTAGAAGTTAGGGAGCCAGTTTGGATAGAGATCCAAGCTATTTTCTCCAATCTGCTTTACATTAATTTTTTCAAATCTCCATCTCTCTGACTCTAGTGGCTTCCTTAAATAGTCTGACCAACACTATGAAGAGAGGTGAGATTTGTATTATCTCCAAATTCTTATTCCCAAATAGGATATTCCAAGTCCCTGAAGCTCCTCTCTGAACATAGAGGAAATGTTATGTGTTTACTACATCCTTAAAATGGGGCTTATGCAACTTCATCAAGAATGAATGGGTGTTCCAGACCTAGTTGTTTTCAATAGTCCTGCCAAACTTGCCTAGTCTTGCTTGGACTTCCTGGTGATGGGGTATTCTTTTAGGGGGTAGCTTCCTCCATTGCTGAGGCTCTGACTGCTAGAACTGATTTTTAATAGGCTGATATTTCCTGTAATGTCTACCCATTGGCCTTTCGATGGTCTCCAAATTCTTATGTTGAAGCCTCAACTCCCAATCTGATGAGATTTGGAGATGGGGCCTTTGGGAGATAATTGGGGTTAGATGAAGTTTCTAGGGTGAGTCTTCCATGATGGGATTAGTACCCTTATAAGAAGAGATGCCAGAGAGTTTGCTCTTTTTCCACCTTCACAAAGAAGTCATGTGAGCACAGTGAAATGATGTTACCTACAAGCCAAGAGAAGAGACCTCAGAATGAAACTGACCTGACTAGCACCTTCATCGTGAATTTCTGAGTCTCCAGAACTGTGAGAAAGAAATGTCTGCTGTTTAAGCCACCAGCCTATGGTATTTTGTTATAGGAACTTCAGCAGACTAAGACAGACCCTCTTCATTCATTCTTTCACTTGCCGAACGTGTAATGAATCCCTAGTTATGTAAGATACTCCGCAGGGTGCTTGCGATGAAAATAAAAATGAGGAAGTTTCCATTTCTGCAGAGTCAGTTTGGAAAACAGACAAAGAAGCCAGTAATTTTAGCGCAGAGTATACTTTCGTGTAAAGACTACTGTGATAAAGATAGTGAGGGCCCAGCAGAAGGATCTGTTTGCATCTGAGGCAAGGTCAGCATCTGTGTCCACAGAGGGATGAGGGCAAACCATGCAATCCTGCTTCCAGGGTGGGATCTGATCTCTTCCAGAAGGTGGGGAGCAGGACAGCCATTCCCACCAAGCAGTATGGGCTCAGAGCCCCCAGGCCTGGAGGAGAGCCCAGAATCCCAGGAGAGTCCAAACATTTGCAGAGTTGAGGAGTAGGGCCTTCCTCTTCGATCGGGGAGCAGCTGCAGGGCAGGACAGTGGTGCCCACAGCTCATGCCCTCCCACCATCTGTCTCAATGCAGCAGCCAGAAGGATCCTTTTAAAACATTAGATCATGTCACTCCTTAATACATAATCCTCCACCAGCTCCAGATCACTCAGAGGAAATGCCAAAGCACTTACAGTGTCCAGAGAGGACTATGTGATCCTGCCCTCATCACCTTTCTGATTGTTCTCTTAATCTTCTGGTCACCCACTCCTCTCAGCCACAGTGGGTGAGTCTCTCATGACTAAAAATATCCCAGGCATGCCCTACCTTAGGGCCTTAGCACAGGCTGTTCCCTTTGCTGGGGAACCCCCTCCCCAGATTATCTGTGTGGCGCACATGCTCCCCTCTTTAAAGTCTGCTATAATGTTACCTTCTCAATGAGCCCTTCCTGACTGTACCTTTAAATATAGAACTGTCCCACACCAACCCCCTTACTCACGGCTCTACTTTTGTTTTCTCTTGACAGTCTCATTTTCTAAAATTCCTTATTAGTTTATTATGTCTATTTGTATTATTACCCCTCTCTACCCTACACACACACAGAAATATGTTTCTGGTGCAGATATTTTAACTTTTTATCTACTGATATATTTCCATTATCTACAGCTGTGCCTGGCACAGAGTGGGTACTTGTGATGGATTGAATTGTGTCCCCTCCAATGGAGTGTTGGGTCCACATCAGGAATTCAGTGCAGGTCTTTGAATAGATTCAGATGCTCAGCATGGTCATGTAAAGAAACATATAAAGAAAAGCTCTGGTTTGGTCTATATACTTTGGTGCCACATCCATTATGACTGTGTCAGGAGACCAAGGATAGACTTTTATCCATATGAATTCAGGCACACACAAAACCAAACGCTTGGTCCAAACTTCTTACCATCACTCAGGTGGGCGGGCCATTCCATGCAGTTCTGGCATCTGAAGAGCGGGGCTAGCAAACTCAAGTGCCTGGGACCCAGGATGAGGAAAGTGCTTGAGTACAAGGATTAGGGTTGGAGGATGTCTTTAGTTCTCTAAAGGGAACAGCCATCACTCACCTCCAGCTGATTTTCTCTTTGTAGGAACATGGGGGTCAGCATTACCAGATTTCCCCATTTTTCCACAGGACCCCGGAAACTGGCTTGTAATATGGAATCTCCTGACCTTTAAAATCTGATAGTGGCCCGGCTGGCGTGCTCAGTGGTTGAGTGTCGACCTATGAACCAGGAGGTCAGGGTTTGATTCCTGGTCAGGGCACATGCCTGGGTTGCAGTCTTAGTCCCCAGTGTGGGGCATGCAGGAGGCAGCCGATCAATGATTATCTCTCATCATTGATGTTTCCGTCTCTGTCTCCCTCTCTCTTCCTCTCTGAAATCAATAAAAAATATATTAAAAATAGATCAAATAAAACCTGATAGTGAATTCAAACTAAAATCAAATAAACGAAAATAATATACAAGCCAACAAAGAATTCTGTAGCCCAGATGTTACCATGGGTCACCATTTGGGCACCTCAGCTCAGAGCCACGACCAGACTGTATGATGTCTCTGCGCAAATTAGAAAAGCACTCCCTTGAGGCAGATGCAGCCCTGGAGGTGCACAATTGGAGGAGCAGAGTAAGGGGGAGATTTCAATCCTCACTCATTACCTCAACTAGAACCTTTGAGCAATATACCAACTGCCCGACTATATGCAGTTATAGGCCTCTCTTTCAACTGTTAAAGTGAACCTAATCACCCTACAGTTCACATCCATTGGTCCTAATTTTGAAGTTACAAATCCCCATAGTGCCCTTGTCTATCCCATTTTTTATCTTTTTTATTACCAAACATATTTAAAATTACTCATTCAATGTGTCATTCCAACTAGATTATAAGCCCCAGGAGGTCAGGAGATCTTTTGTTCTCCAATCTATTCGCAGTGATAAGCACAGAGTCTGGTACTTAGAAGACAACCAGTAAATATTTCTTTACTGACAGAGGGGTTAGAAATAGAATAAGCTGGCGCCCTCTTTTAGATTAGAGTGACTGGGGTATGAAGGCAGTTACTACAGCTCCTGACCATCTCTACACTAAGTGCATTCAGTTCTTTCAGCTATTCCTCAGAGGCCTGGATTCCAGACCCCTCATCATCTTGGATACTTTCCTCAGGCTCAGTTCAGTTCATCAGAAATATTTCAAAAATGTGGTTTCAACATTTGATCCTCGTGACCAAAGGAATAGGAACTGGGCTTACTCTACCACTTTGCATCTGATACAGAACAGCCCTCAAGGTAGGAACCAGAGGGAGAAACCAGGGCTTCTGGAAGTTAAGGAACTTGTCTAACCAAGGTCACACTGTTTGTAAGCAGAGGGACTGGGATTAAAACTTAAATTTGTTTTGACTCCCCAAAGCCATGCTCTTTCTACTATGCGAGGCCTCTCTGTTCCATTGAATTATATTCAACCATCAAGTCAGGGACTGTCTTGGGTCCAAATATCTCAAGCAAGAATGAGCTGAGACTTTCTAGGCTTGAAGGGTCAGGATCGATGGTTGAGTCCATGGAGAACAGTCCATCGAAAACCATGCCTCCGCCTCACAAAGGCAAAGATGTCTTGGGCCAGGACAGCTGAAAGGATGTTTACGGCAAGAAAACCTGGCGGAGATTAAATCCTGCTCACCCGCACACCCTGATCCCAGACTGCTGTTTATGGCCAGAGCAGCAAAAAACCAAACAAACTTTTCTTCCTTCTTTTTCCTGGTAATGGCTTTTGGGATTTATCTTAGGACAAAGAAAAAGGGTTGCTGACTCCCTTTTCCCAATCCTCCTCCAAAAGCAACAGAACTCAAAACTCACAAATGGAAATGAGGGCAGATGAAGTCCAAGCCTCCGGACATTTCACTTTCTGCCTGGTTTCCAGCTCTGGGTGTTTGGGAGCTGTCAGTGACTGGATGAAGCATTTGAGTTTGGGGGTCATTGTTGTCATTCTGTCTGGTTATGAAGGACAGTTCCAGACAGCTGGGGGGAAAGAACGAGGCCAGATTGTTATATGTATAGTCCGTATGTATAATTCAGCCATCTTTGAACAAGGCCTCAAAATCTCAGCTGGAAAAAAATCAAATAATGTATGCAGAGCCAGAGAGCATATTTTCTGTCATTTCCAACCTTATTTTTTTTTATCTTTAAA
Source organism: Myotis lucifugus (assembly GCF_000147115.1). Lineage (NCBI taxonomy): Eukaryota > Metazoa > Chordata > Mammalia > Chiroptera > Vespertilionidae > Myotis > Myotis lucifugus. Next base: position 752 of record NW_005878868.1, on the reverse strand, counting down.
AAATTTACAAAGAAGACAAGCACATTAAAAAGAATTAGGGCCTGGGCAGCATGGCTCAGTGATAGAGTGTCGACCTATGAGCCAGGGGTCATGCTTCAATTCCTGGTCAGGGCACATGCCCATGTTGTGAGCTTGATCCCAAGTGGGGTGCATTCAGGAGGCAGCATATCAGTGATTATCATCATTGGTGTTTCTGATGTTTCTCTCTCTCTCTCCCTCTCCATTCCTCTCTGAAATACATATATACATAAATATATGTGTGTGTGTGTGTGTGTGTGTATATATATATATATATATATACATATATATATATATATATATATATATATAGAATATATAAAGAATATATAAAGAATTGGAGAAAGATTTTTACAGAAACAAAGTGAAAAACAGACAAACTTTACTTCTAGCTTCACTTCTTTACCCAAATACTCTGCATCTGTGTGTGTTTTCTGCCCATGATTTTCCTCTTCTTCATGTAACCAGGTTATAATCATAGTTCACATAATGCTTATTTGACTCTACACATTTTCAATTAGCTTTATATCATAAACTTTAAAAAATTAGTCTCTATTATCATTGGAAGCTGCATAATATGGCTTAATTGTTCCTTGACTCCATCATTTAAACTACATTTTTAAAATGCAGGCCAGTAATATGGTTAATACACCCCCTGGCCCCGATGCTGCTGCTTCCTGCAGGCTTAGCCCCTCCCCACCCCCACAGCGCTCTGACCAAGGCAGGAAGTCCTT
>NW_005878867.1:0-7374 GCF_000147115.1 Myotis lucifugus | reverse complement strand
TGTTGCCCAGAGAGATCATTGAACTAGGGCAGGCGGGAAGAGGAAAGGAACACTTATTGAGCTCATGTTAATCAAGACACTGGTTGAGATTCATAACCCAAATTGTCTTACTTAATCCTCATGACACCCGTGGGCAGTACACAGTTGTTAACCACATTTTACAGGTGGGGAGGCGGAGTGTCAGAGAAGCCAAATAACTTGCCCAAAGCAATGAAGAGCTGATAAGTGGGCTAAATCCAATAGTCAATATTTGGTCAGTAGTAAAGCTAAATTCCATCAGATGTTAGCGGGGCCAGATGCACAGCAGAACCTTTGCGATTGCGTTCACAGCAGTGCCACTGGAGGAATTCAAAGATACATGAGACATGTTCCCCTACCCCAGTGGTCGGCAAACTGCGGCTCGCGAGCCACATGCGGCTCTTTGGCCCCTTGAGTGTGGCCACGAAGTTTCAATCGCACTGTACATGCGTGCCCACACATGGTATTTTGTGGAAGAGCCACACTCAAGGGGCCCCAGTTTGCTGACCACTGCCCTACCCCGAAGGAGGGGTGGGGATGGAGAGTGGGGGAGAAGTGAGCCGGGGAGACCTGACTCATTCCCTGCCTGCTTCCTCCTCCCTGTGATAATTACAAGTTTTCCTTGATTGGTTGGAAACAGTACATGTAGGGGCCACAGCCCTCACCTTGCTCTCCATGTTGAGGCTTCTTTAGGTTCTGTGGCAATTAGAAAAACCAGAACATGGGAATCCCCAATGGGGCTCAAGTGCCAGGAGAACACGTTACCACATTCACCCCCATGTACTCTTCCAGGGCAAGGGTTTTCAACCCACAGTCCGAGGAGGTGCAGCTACTTCTAGGCTGTGCACTCTCAGCTGTGACCCTTGCCTGTACAGGATGCTCTCATCAAACTTCTCAGCATTGCTGGGAGGAGGCAGGCTGCCAGAACCCCACCTACTGCCTATTCCCAGAGACAGAAAGATGTTCTATTTTCAAGTCATTTTCCCATCTTCTGTTCCCCTCTAAAGACAAATCGGCAACACGACTCTGCCTCAGTTTTACCATCTGTAAGAAGGGATGACAATAGTGCTGCCCTTTAATGGAAGGGCTTTTTGTTTTCCCAGATATAATTTATTTCACTTGTCCCCAGTTACAGCCCCTCTTTTTCCTTTGGGGAGCTGCCCCGCCCCTACTAGTTCATGTGGCTCTTCGGGCTGCACTCACCACGAGGCTTCATGGTGAGTATGGAATCTGAGACTGGCTAATTAGAGTCCAACATGGGTCAGGGATCATCACGTGATCCAATGTAAACCAATTCCCGGTACATTTGCTTCAGACTTTTGCTGGAATGTTGTGAAAGACATCTTTCCATAAGCTGTAAGTTTGGAGCTGCTAGTGGCCATCTTGGGGAGAGCTGATGAATAAGGCCAACAAAAAGAAAGGCAAAACTGAGAGCTGGAGAAAAATAGATTCCTCAGAACATTGACTACAGGGATCTAGCCGTCCCCAAAGCCTCCGCTTGTCTTTTCAGTGACATGAGCCAATGCATTCCCCATTTTCACTTGAACACATTTGAGATGAGTTTCTGTCATTGCAACCTAAGAAGTACTGACGGATATACTATCTCTTATGGTTATTGTGAAGAGCAAGTGAGATAATCTCCATATAGTATTTAGCACCATGCACACATGGTACATGGCAAGAGCTCAGTAAAGAGCTGCCAGCCCGTTTTCAGGTCCTGGTGAGCATAAAGCACGCTGGAAGAGATGGACTCCCCTTTGCAGGCCAGCACTTGGTAAATACAAAAACCTCCATCATTCTTTTCTCCTTTGAGTTGATTCTGATCTCTGCAACTTGCAAAATTCAGCGAGGTCCTATTCCTCCCAATGCCCTGCCTCCTTGTCATGTTGACTATTTCATCTGACCTTTCTCCTCCCTGACACATATCATGACAAATCCAGGGCATCTTAGAACGGAAATTGTGGGCCACAGAATTCAGGGAGCAGGTTTAACCTTCATTTGATTAGTAAAGCGCTACCAGCTTCCTGCCTGACACCCTAAGCCAAAGGAAACAATTTTCCTTCTCCTTTGATCTGCTCTGTCTTAGTCCAACATCTCTGTTCCCCCTCTACTCTCACCTCTAATTTTATTCCTGAGGTCCCGTTTGATGGGAGTATGAGGCTGGTTGGGGGAAATGAAGTGAGTTTTAGCTTAAAGATCACCAAAGAGGCAAGCGGACGATCTAGGAAGGGAGAAGAGTTCATCTGCAGGCTCCTTGGCAAAGGCAGGCAGAGTGAGCATGAGAGTTGAAGGACCATCACTGGCCAGACCACATGCCCCTTAAGTATGTCATTTACTTCACACACACATACCATGGCCCAGCCTAAGCAGCAGGCTAGAGAGAAAGGATTCTTTTATGATTCTAGCTTTCCTAAAACTCTCCACAAAAACAGTAATGATAAAGTTATATGCTGAATAGGCTGTTTATTGAATGGAGCCCGGACTGTGGGCCAAGTGTGGCTCAGAGGGAGCTCGAAGTCTTGCCAAGAGGGGCAATGGGCCAAAGGAAGCATTCTCCCATCGCTGTTCCAGTGAGAAGATCTATGTCTAATCCCCCAAATCAGGTCACCTCTCCTCATTCATCTTGCCACACAGTTTAACGTGACAGCCACAAAAATGGAAAGGAAGTTGGACCGGCCAAGTGTTTCTGGGCCTTCCTCGGGAGCGGGATCAGTGTTAGAGGCAGGAACAGCTGCCTAATTTGTGGAGCCAGTGCAAAATGAAAATGTGGGGTCTCCTGTTCAAAATTAAGGATTTCAAGATGGCAATAGCTGAGCACTAAACCAAGCACAGGGTCTGTCTGAGCCTGGGACCCGGTGTGGCTGCACTGGTCACACGTCCATGAAGAAACCAGGGTCCAGCAAGAGAGAAAGGACTAAAGGAGGTACGTTGCCCTGGCCCGTGTGGCTCAGTTGGGCATCATCCCATGCACCCAAGGTTGTGGGTTCAATCCCAGTACAGGGTGTGCAGGAGATAGCCAATCAATGTCTGTCTGTCTCTCTCTCTTTCTCTCTCTCTCTCTCTCTCTCTCTCTCTCTCTCTCTCCCTCTCCCTCCCCCCCCCCTTTTCTTTCTCTCTCAAAATCAAGAAAAAATCTTTTAAAAATAAATAAAGGAGGCACAAGGTACAGATTCCCATCCCCACATCCTGTTTTTTGTATGTTAGGGAACATACCTGTCTTGGCCCGAAGAGGCAGATTTAATGGTGGACTTCAGGTACCACGACAGTCCAGGGAGAGAAGTGTTTTAGGCCCCGGCAGAGGGTGGGCTCCCAGGTCCACAACATCCACAATGGGGGCTGCCTTTGCGGTGCATTCAGCTCCGAGGCCACTTTCTCCTGTAGGGCATCTCCCCTTTGTCAGGAAGAAACTTGCTGGTGCACAGAAAGGAGGGAGAGCAGATGGCTGTGGTAGAATATAGCATATAATTGCTCCTATGATGGATTTAAGGACACGGGGGTTTAGATTTTAGCATACAAAAGGAACATCAGTCGCATAGTCTTCAATGCTAAGGTTGTTGGGGGAGGTGGGGGGAAACTTCATTATTTGGGAGAAAGGAGGCCGGTCTGAAGGGTAGAATTCTCATTCTGTAATTTTATTCTTCCAAGTACAATGTCCAATTTGCTCATCTCTTCTTCAGACTACTGCCTTATACAAATCCACAGGGAATTTGTGACTGGTTTTTCAATTATCTTAAAACTGATAGATACTTTTAAAGCTTGGGGGAGCTTAAAGTGTGTTTTCCTCAGGATTGTCCCATTTGCCTTCTTTTATTTTACATTTTGAAGAATGGATTTGCCTTCTGTTTTTGTTTTTTTTTACATTTTGAAGAATGGATTTGCCATACCAACACGAATTGCAATTCATCTCCTACCTAGAGTCTTAAGCAGTATTTAAAAGATGGGGTTCTGCTTGAATTGAGAATCACAGAAAAGGGCTAAGTTGGAGATGAACATGTAGCCATGGTCCGGTCGGCGGTTCCAAAGACTGGCCTTCCAGCTCTGATGCAGCAGAAACATCTGGGAAGCTGGTGGGAAATATAGATTTTCTGAACCTTCCATGGAAACTTTTCAATCATTCAAGTGAAGCTGAGGAATCTGTATTTCTATAAAATTTGTTTTTTTTAAATGTATCTTTATTGTTGAAAGTATTACAGGTGTCCCTTTTCATTTAAAAAAAAAAAGCTTATTAGTTTTAATTTAATAAGCATTAAAAATAAATGAGACAATGTGAAGGGACCTGGAGATTGTTATGCTAAGGGAAATAAACCAGCCAGAGAAAGACAAATACCACATGATCTCACTTAATATATGAAACCTAATGAACAAATAAACTGGTGAATAAAATAGAACTAGAGGCATGGATACATGGAAGAGACTGATGAATCTCAGAGGGAAGGGAGGAGGAAGGGTGGGAAGAGATTAACCAAAGAACTTAAATGCATATATGCATAATCCATAGACTCAGACAATAGTGTGGTGAAGGCCTGGGAGGCGGGTGTGGGATGGAGGGGGTCAGTGGGAGGAAAAGGGGACATCTGTATACTCTCAACAATAAAGATTAAAAAAAAGAAATCATAGCTGGAAACTATCTAAACAAAATAAAAATGATTAATCTAGCCTCGTCGGCATAGCTCAGTGGGCAGCCGATCAATGATTATTTCTCATCATTGATGTTTCTTTCTCTCTCCTTTCCTTTCTGAAATCAATAAAAATATATTTCAAAAAATTATTAATCTACTAGAGGCCTGGTGCACGAATTCTTGCACCAGTGGAGTCCCTCAGCCTGGCCTGCGGGATCAGGCCAAAATGACTCTCTGACATCCCTGAGTGGTCCTGGATTGTGAGAGGGCGCAGGCCAGGCTGAGGGACCCCACCAGTGCATGATCAGGGCCGGGGAGGGATTCGGGAGGTTGACCAACCAGGGAAGGACCGCGGGAGGGCTCCAGGGCATGTCCAGCCCATCTCCCTCATCCTGATCAGTTGGACCCCAGCAGCAAGCTAACCTACCCGTCGGAGAATCTGCCCTGGTGGTCAGTGCACGTCATAGCGAGCGGTTAAGCGGCCTTAGCATATTATTATCATATTACGTTTTGATTGGTTGAATAGCTGACCAGACGACCGGCCACTTAGCATATTAGGTTTTTATTATATAGGATACATTAAAGTATCCCAACAAACACCAATAAAAGAAATGAAAAAATAAATGTGTGGGCAAAAGCACCACAAACCAAAACACCAAGGACAAAGGAATCTTTGTAGCAAACAGGAGATGGGGTGGGGGAGGCTGAGAGCAGGGAGTGAGTATCACCATGTAAGATCTGCCTACCTGGCCCAGGTGCCCTGTGCACACAGGCCCGCACACCAGGCAGGACTGTGCACAGGGGTGTGGGCCAGGTGGGCAGGTCTTACATGGTGTGGGGCTGTGGGATACGTATTTCTTTATCTATAAAGGAAGATTTTTGTGGCCAGTCTTTGACAGTGGCTCATCTTCAAAGTCCCATGGAATCTCCCCCACTTCTTCCATCATTGGGACAGTGGTCCTCTTGTCTGTCCCCTCTCCCCACCCCCCAACTACCTGGGAGAAATCCTGGGGGGGCCTTGAGCCGCCCTTGGAGAGAAAGACCCCGTTAGAGCCTGGTCATCCCAGCGTCCCTGTGTGGGGCCGAAGCAGTTCCCTCCAAATGGTGGAGTGTCTGAAACAGAACACACTCAAGGGCACAGACACCGCCCAGGCGTTCCATTCCTTTGTATGTGGCCTGCAGGCGTTAGAGTAGCATATTCCCCCAATTTTCCTGCCCTTCTGTAGTATTTCATTTGGTTCCTTTCCCTTCTGTGTGAACAGTTGTCCTCATAGTCCCCACGCAGCATGTAGTTGGTCTGTTACCGCCGCTCCACGTGGCTGCTCTGATGGGTTCCAGCAGGCACACTGGTTTGGGTGTCCTCTTCCCAGAGCTGTCAGCTCGTTTCTCTAGGCAGCGGGCCCACAGGGCCACTGGTCGAGCTTGGTTTTCCTTTCAGCCTCTGCAAGTGTCTCTCTCCTACTGCCTGCTGTCAGTACTGGGATGATTCCTCTGCTTCAGCAGAACATTAAAATCAATGTCCAAGAGTCTCTCATCTGCTAATAAGGACTGGCTCTGAACAGAGTAAGGATTGGCCTCGCGAGGGTGGAAATGGCACGGGGCCTGCCTCCAAAGTGCCGCAGTAGTGCCTGCGTGCCCTGCTGGCCGCGGCCGGGAGCCCTGCAAACCGCCGTCCTGAGAACATCAAAGGGAATAGTTTCCACTCCCAGAGCATGCCAGCTCCTAGAGGGGCTGCCACACCAAATAAACTCTCCTCCAAGTGACTGAGAACGCTATTTCCCCTCCACTGTGGGAAAGCCTAAGTAAACGGGGCAGCGTGAGATGGAGAAACCAGCCGAGGGAGAATTTGATACATTAAACACACGGGAAGCTGCAGTAGTAGCCACAGGGCTGGCAAAAGAACAGAAATCAAAAGAAAAGCATATTTACATGGAGCACACACGGGAGGCACATTTCGATGTTTCTCTAGGAGGTTGGTATTGACTTACTGCATCTCAAAGACACTCGAAAGCACATTCAGGTTCTTTCTAGGCTGGTGCATCTAAATAAAACGTGCAGATGGCATTCCATCAGTCCATGTATATATTTTTAATACAGTTTTAAGCTTTATATCAGTGATTTTCAACTGGTGTGCTGCAAGAATTTTTAAAAGATGCAAAACCTGACTATTTAATCAGGGGACTGACCTATTTTTCCTTAGATTGTCAAATTTAAAAAAATGACAGCAGCCCTGGCCAGTTTTCTCAGTGGTTAGAGTGTCAGCCTGTGGACCAAAGGGTTTTAGGTTTGATTCTGGTCAAGGGCATGTACCTTGGTTGCAAGCTCGATTGGGTGCTTGCCAGAGGCAACAAATCCATGTGTCCCTCTTACATCAATGATTTTCTCTCTCTCTTTCCCCCAGCCTTCCATACTCTCTAAAAAATCAATGGATACCGAAACCAGTTTGGCTCAGTGGATAGAGCGTCGGCCTGCGGACTGAAAGGTCCCAGGTTCGATTCTGGTCAAGGGCATGTACCTGGGTTGCCGGCACATCCCCAGTAGGAGATGTGCAAGAGGCAGCTGATCGATGTTTCTCTCTCATCGATGTTTCTAACTTTCTATCTCTCTCCCTTCCTCTCTGTAAAAAATCAATAAAATATATTAAAAAAATAAAAAATCAATGGAAAAAATATTCTCATGTGAGGATTAGCAACAACAGAAAAATGACAACTATCAACACAACAATAGCCGTCCAGTG
>NW_005878866.1:0-7374 GCF_000147115.1 Myotis lucifugus | reverse complement strand
CCGGCCTCCCAGCTGCTGGGACAGACCACAGCCATCTCGGGCCTGCTTTCCCTATACCCAAGGGCCTGATACTCCAGGAACCTCACCGGTCTGGGTACCCAACCCCCTCCAGTGTGACCACCTATGTAGTTGAGATCAGGAAGGCGTAAGTGCTCTGGGGCAGGGACCGGGATCTTTTTTGGAAGTTCTAGAACAGATGACAACGACTAGGAAGTCAACTGCTTGGAACAAACTTTAATCAGCCTTAAGTAATGCTCTGCAGCCAAAGCTGCCTCAAGACAGAAGGGAGTTAGGTATCGTCTCAACTGGCCCCGAGTTCTGTCACTGGAATGTACAAGCATTCACTGTGTGGGCGGGTAAGTCAGAAGTTTTTTTATCATCGAAGATTCTCATATGGACTTATACACCAGGGGTTGTGTTACACAGATGATTTCATTTAAAACTCAGAACAATGCAGCAGGTGTTATCATGATCCCCGTTTCTCAGATGAGGAAATGCAGCACAGAGAGGTCGTTCTCAACCTTCCTAATGCCGCGACTCTTTAATATAGTTCATGTTGTGGTGACCCCCAATCATAAAATTATTTTCGTTGCTACTTCATAACCGTAATTTTGCTACTGTTATGAATCGTAATGTAAATATCTGATAGGCAGGATGTATTTTCATTGTTCGCGACCCACAGGTTGAGAACCGCTGGGTTAGGGAGTTTGCCTGAGGTCACACTGCTCGTAGGTGGTGGGGCTGGAATTGAAGCAACATAAGCTGGTCCTGGAGTTTCATTGGAAAGGAAACCCCTTGTCCTTCATTGCTGATGCAGGAAGAGGGAAGGAAGGAAGAGGCGTTACCTTTTGGGGATCAAACACGGGAGCGTTGTCATTGGCGTCGAGGACTGCCACGATGGCCACTGCCGTGGTGGTGGAGCCTTCCCCGTCCAGGTCGGTAGCCTGGACGGTCAGTGTGTACTCAGGGACTTTCTGGGGAGGAGAGGAGAGTGGAGGCCACTGAGAGTGCATGCCAGGGACCAATTCCAGCATGTCATAATTTCAAGAGTTTCATCAAAAGGTTGATGAGACTTGGGGACTCAACAGGGTTGAGTCACACATGTAGCCACTTGTTGGGAATGGCTAAAGGCATTTCCCCAAACCTGAATAGGAAACTGATTGTGGCTGCCAGTCAGTTAAAGGGCATCTTAATCTACATGTTATTGCCTCCTGCTGGCCAAACACCTGTACAGCCGTAGGCTAATTCCCCCATTCTGACAATGGACTCTGTACCAAACCCTGACCCCTGGGGACGGAGAGAACCTAAGACCTTAGACTTAAGATCTTAGAACTTAGCTCCTTTAGCTAAGCTCCTCTGACCCCAGTGCCTTTCAAAATTATATTTTGTCTCCGGACTCTTTATTAGTCTCTGGACTCCTATGTCATCTACACACAGCCCCTTCTCCAGATTCCCAAACCCTTCTTAATGCTGGGACAAGATCCCCGGCAAGTGCAGCCTTGGGAGAATGCGGAGGGCGGCAGAATGTTTCTCCCTCTCACAGTGTTCTCTTGACTCCTCAACCCACCTCCCGAAAGAACAGAAGCAAAGGATGGGAGGAGAGGGAAACTGTCCATACAAACAGCATCCCTGGGCCTGTCGGGGGCTGAAGCCTGGACACTGCCCCCTGACCCTGGGCAGATGCAGAATGAGAGCTTTGAGCAGAGATGTGGTCAAAGGAATTAATTAGGAAACAGGAGGCAACTCCAGTATCCAAGGAGCTAATTCTACATTGTGGTCCACGGGGGACAAATCTGGGCCATGTGCATGCTAAGTGAGCCGTTCCGAGAGGAAATGAGAAAACCTACAGAAAATATCAAATGTCTGCATTTTATAGCTGCCTCCTCAGCCTCAACAAGATGGTTTGGCGGCATGCCACTGGCCCAATGAGCTGAGGGACACCAGCATAGGAACGGAGCAGCAACCACTGCCAGCTGACGTGGGTCCCCACTGTTCCACCGTGGGCTTTGGGGGCAGGGCCAGAGGCTTCTGCTCTGAGTGTCAGGCCCTGGCCTGGACAAACCTGGGTAGGCAGCACTTTTCCTAAGGGCCACTCACCTCCCGGTCCAGGCCACTGGAGATGACGCTGATGGTGCCTGTGCTCCGGTGGATGGTGAACATGTTAGGAGGGTCCTTTGGCTCTTGGCTGTGAATGGAGTAAGCAACCACCCCATTGTAGGTGTTGATGGCATCGTCCTCATCTGTGGCTGTCACCTGCATCACAGATGTACCTGGAGGGGAGAAAGGACGAGTGAGCCCCCTTCCTGCTCAGCAGCTTAGACTCATATTCCACTTTGTGACAGAGATCGCTAATTGGTGCCCATTTTACATTCTCCCCTTCTCCTCCCTCCCTTCTTTCTTAGAGACATAATCCTCCACAATCACTTGAGGCTGGGCACAGGCTTACCTGGAACAAAGACTATTTCCCATCCCTTCCTCAGCTAGCTGTGACCATAACTCTAAATTCTGACAAATGGGATTTACAACTTTGGGGGAAGTGTTTTTCCGAGTATGGGTTTATTCTTCCCACCCTTCCCCTTGTCCCACATGGAATGGCTGGAGCTCCAGCAGCAACCATGAGACAACCTTGGGAACCACGCCAAAATAGCAGAGCAAGGAGATAGATGGAGTCTAGGTCTCCAACACTGGACAATACCATTCCAGACTGAACTGACCACTTGTAGGCTTCCTAAATATAAGGGGTGGGGGTGGGAAGCTTCCATCTTGTTTAAGGTACTGTGTTTCTTTTGAGAATTTCTGTTATTGGCAGTCTAACCAATTTATACTTCTGTATGTATTGTCTACAATTCGGAGAGGAAGGAAGAGGACCCCTTCCCAGCAGGACCCGTCTTTGAGAGCATTACTATGTACCTATTTTCCTGGTTTGCTGCTGGCCTCCCCCACCCTGTTCTCCAGCCCTGGGAATTTATTGTTCACTCAGCATAAACCATGCTCCAGGACCTCCTAGCCCAGTGATGGCAAACCTATGACACGCGTACTCATAACTCTGGTGCCGTGTCACATATAGAAATTTTTTGATATTTGCAACCATAGTCAAACAAAGGCTTATATTTTTGATATTTATTTTATATATTTAAATGCCATTTAACAAAGAAAAATCAACCAAAAAAATGAGTTCGCGTGTCACCTGCCACACGTGTCATAGGTTCGCCATCACTGTCCTAGCCTCTACTGCTTTTCTGCAGCTGCCATTCACTGCAGAGCCTCGTGGCAGGTGCTTCATGTTACATAAGTTAGGTGTATTATCTCTAATCTTCAGAATCCTTTAAGGCTGATATTATTGCCGTTTTCAGATGTGAGGACTGAGGCTCAGAGGTCAAGAACTTGCCTAGGGTCACAGCAGGTAAAGAGGCGAAATCAAGATTCAAATCTGGTCTTTGTAGCTCCAAAGCTAGTGGTTCCTAAACCTGGCTGATCATCTGAGGCTTCTGGGACATTTTCATATATAGATTCCAGAGCTCGAGTCCAGGATCACTCTTACTCAGGGATCTTGGGATGGAGTAGGAGCATCTGGATTTTAAAGAAGATCCCAGGTGATCTGTTGCACAGCCAATGAAGTCAGAGGTAGAGGGTCCTTCTAGCCTTAAGGGTCTGGGCTGATCTCCAGATGGTACCTTAAGTCGACCCAAGGCCACAGACCTCGATAGCTATCCCCTCCCCAATCCTCTTACCGGGCAGTGCCCCCTCCAAGACACTCCCTTTGAAGACATCCTGGGTGAACTTGGGCTTGTGGTCATTCTGGTCTGTCACGATGATGGAGATGTTCATGGGGGTCTTCCACGGAGGCGCCGTTCTCTGACACAGCGTGGCCAAAGAGCTGTGGGTGCACAGGTCTGGGGTCAGCTTGGCGCCACCCTTCCCACCAGGCCCCGGGGCCCTGCTTCTCATTGGATGCTAAAGGTTACTTGCCTCATACTTGGCAATCTTCTCCCGGTCCAGTGGCTTATTCAACAACAACCAGCCCGTTTCCTTCTCTATGGTGAAGACACCCTCAGGGGGGCTGTCTGCCCCAGGCCCTGTGATGCTGTAGAAAATCTTGGTGCCTCTGTCCTTGCTAGATTTGAGCTGGAAGCAAAATAAAAAATGGCAGCTGACCAAGTGACAAGTATCTCATGGGTGAGGAGGCGCTGCCTTATCAGAAACTGGTGCCACGAGAGAGGCTTTCCTCGGTGGGCCCCAGTGCTCAGCACCAAGAAACCTCTATTCAGGCCTTTAGGTGAGGGTCCCTGCAGCCACCAATGACGCCCAGGAAGAAAGCACAGTCATACCTGATTCAGCCTCTGAGGGAAGGGACCCTTGCCATTCTCAGGGACAGACAGCGGCGGGAACACCCATTCTCTCTTGCGTCTTCGTAAGATACGTTTGGATGGAGAGGTCCTCAGAGCCTTACTTTCCTGTAAGGAGAGAAGACCCCTTAACCGAGATATGCAAACAGCTGGAACACACCCACCATCCTCACCTACAGGAGTTAAGGGTCAGGAGGCAGACCTGGATGGGTCTAAGGCAAAAGAAAAATTGGAATAATCTAAGGTCCAGAGGACCAATGGAAAATTCTACAGTACATACATCTAGTGGAGTACAACGCAGCTCTAAAAATGAGGAGTAAGGAAGCTCTCTATGTGCTGACATGGAAAGACCTTTGATGTGTACTGTTGAGAGCAAAGAACAAGGTACAGAACAGTTTAGCATTTTATTTAACGAACACATAGTGCTTAACAGATGCCAGGCACTGTTCCATCTTTTGTGTAAAAAGGTAGGAAAATAAGACCATATCTTCATATTTGCTTATTTATAGACGAAGTCTGAGGGAACACAGAAGAAATTAATAATGGTGATTATCTGTGGGAAAGGGGTGGAGAGGGCATTAGGCAGATGGAGAGAAAAAAGGGGAGGTAATTCATTGCATAATTTTAAATATATGTATTTTTTATTTTTGAACCATGTATACTAGTATATTAGCTATTCAAAAAACTAAATTAAAAGAAACAATGTGTGACCAAGTGCCTCATGTCCATCTTCCCAGGGGCTCATGGGATTGGCAGTTCTGTGTGGGAATTGCCTTCCCTCGGGGTTTACCCAGATGATATGGGAAAGAAAAGAGAGGTGAGAGAAAGAACCCGAGGTTACAAGAGCATTGGACCATTACGCACAAGGCAGCTCTCTGCCGCCCCTCCTGGGCAGCTGCAAGCACTACACCATGGTACCTGAGGGCTAACACCACCTCCTCTGAAGGGATAAGGTGGCTCACAGCAGCAATCTGGGCATGCACGAAGAACACCTCACCCACTCCCCCCCCACACACACGGGTGGACATAGTGTTTTACCTGGACTGTTGTGTCGTTCAGTGCAGTGAAATCGTGATCAGTGCTAAGCAGGGCCGACTCTTGCCCAGGGCAGCCCATGAAAACTGGGGAGAAGAGAGAAAGGGAGTATTAGGAAGGAGGGGCTTCTGGAAGCTACCCCAGAGAAACTACAGCAGACAACAGCCCCCTGATTGGATCAAGGAGTGTTCCACTGCAGGAGGAGGCTTGGCTTACTTCCTCTGAGCAGCATTGTGACCAAATACGAGTTTCAGATGGGGCTTCCAAGTTTGGTCTCTAAAGGGAGGGCCACTCTGTGGTCAGTTTGTAAGCCAAACCCCTTTCTTCATTCACGAGGCCAGAAAACCAAGATCACAGACATTGAGTGACATTAGTACCCAGTGGCCTCATGAGAGGTAGGCAATGGGGAGGGGGGCAAGGTCACAGCTGGAGGCAGAAGATTTTCATGCGCTATGCATCCTGCTACATCATCGCTCACAGAGCTTGCTCTAAAACCAGCGGTCGCCAACCTTTTGGACCTCACAGACCACCAGTCTGGCGACCGCTGCTCCAAAGGTTTCCTTAAACCAGTGGTTGCCAACATTTCGGACCACTGGTTGGCGACTGCTGCTCTAGACAACCTCAGCTTGTCACACTCCTTCTGGATCCCTCCCGCTTGGCCACTCTTTAAATAACATTGTGAGTTAATAACTATCATTCACCAAGCCAGAGACTGGGCCCATTTTATCCTTACATCTCCCCACCAAGGTAGGTGTTAGCCTCTTTTCAAAGATAAGAAAACTGAGGTTCAGAAGCCAGGTCAGCCTGACCCGAAAGCAGGGGTGGGCAAACTTTTTGACTCGAGGGCCACAATGGGTTCTTAAACTGGACCGGAGGGCAGGAACAAAAGCATGGATGGAGTGTTTGTGTGAACTAATATAAATTCAAAGTAAACATCATTACATAAAAGGGTACGGTCTTTTTTTTTTTTAGTTTTATTCATTTCAAACGGGCCGGATCCGGCCCGCGGGCCGTAGTTTGCCCATGGCTGCCCTAAAGCATAGGCTATATAAAACTCTCAACCAATGTTCTTACACGCTATTCCTGTGGCCAAATCAGGGAACCTGCCAGAGGCCACACGTGGGCCCATCAGCACCAGGCTCTGGCCCAGACCCCAGTGCTCATCATTTTACTGCAGCACAGCCAAGACCACGGGTCAGTCTGTGCCATGGAAATGTCAGGGTGAGGCCTTCCAACTGTCCTTTTTTGAAGAATTGTCCTTGAGGCTCAGTTGATGATGATGGTGACTGTTTTTCTTTTAAATCCTTCTTTAGTATAAGAAAGGGTAACAGATAAGAAAGGGTAACAGATGAGGTTTTTTGGTAAAGTACAAAAGTAATGTGAACATGACAAAGTATTCAAAGAATTTAATATAAAAAAGTCAAATTCCAAAGGATTAATATCCAGAAAATACAAAGAACTCCTTAAAACTCAATAAAAACAACCCAAGTTGTTTTGGGGGCAGGCAAAAAACTTGAAAGGACATTTCTCCAAAGACAATATACAAGGAAGGGCCAATAAGCATATGAAAGATACTCAATATCATTAGTCATTAGGAAAGAGCAAATCAAAATCACAATGAGGTACCTCTTCACACCCACTAGGATGGCTATTTTTTTTTTAAAAAACCCACGTGGGCCAGGGTGTGGCTTAGTTGGTAGAGCTGTAGTCCTTTGCACATGCCTGAGTTTGGGACCTCATCCCCAGTAGGGGACAGACAGGAGGCAGGGTAGGTCAGCTGGTTCAAGCATCGTCCAATTCCCTAAGGTTGTAGTTTCGGTTCGATCTCTGGTCAGAGCACATACGAAGAATCAACCAATAAATGCATAATAAGTGGAACACAAATCTATGTCTGTCTGTCTGTCTCTCTGTCTCTCTCTCTCTCTCTCCCCCCTTCCCCTTTCTCTAAAATCACATATTTTTACGATGTGTAATACCCCCACCCCTCAATGGA
>NW_005878865.1:2043-7545 GCF_000147115.1 Myotis lucifugus | reverse complement strand
TGATTGAGAATGCTAAATATTTAACTTGCCAGCTAAGAGTTTAAAGTTCTGGTTAAATAAATTGGAAGAAATCATATAATTATAGTAAAATTTCAACATTTGTTTAATTGAAAAAAGAGAATAAATTCTGTTATCCCAACCAAAAATTTTAAATACAAAGATCAGTTTTAATTTAATTGATATCTCTTAATAATTATAATAGGTATATAATCTTTAAATTATATATACACATATATATTTAATACTCTTTTAAATTAGATTTCAAAACTATAATCAAGGAATGACTTTAGGACATTTCATGGGCCCTGAAATGTTTTCAAAAGCTTATTCTCTCTTCTTAAAGGATTTTTTAATAAAGCCAATTTAATATACTTGAAATCACATAGAAAGCTTTATCAAATAAATATTAATAAATATATATTTTAAGTTTTTGCCTCTAAGAAAGGGCAAAACAAGTTATCTTATTTAATATTTCTTAAAATACAGCAGTAGAATTTTAAGATATATTTTAAAATAACAAAAGCTCATTAATAATTTTTAATATTTTACAACAGCATATTAACATTTATTCCAAACAAGCTTACAAACTAATTGTTTGGCAGCAATTTAATAAAAACATGAAAGGATTTTATCCCTTCCACTGTGTGGAGGGCCCCCTGGGAAGGCACTTAAGCATTCTATATTGACCTCTCTTCTTTTTGCCAAGGGAGTCCCTCTTCCAATTGCCTACAACTGTTGCCTAAGCTCTCTGTTCATACTGAGATAAAGCCGCATGGTGGCTGGTACCATGAATCTGTCTCTTACCAATGGCGTAAGCTGGGCCTTCTCTATAGAAGAAATCTGGGTTCCCCATGATCAATGCCAGGGCCCCGCCAGCAGGCGAGGGGATCCCAAGGCAGTTACTGGGCATGGAGGCCACAGGGGCATATGCTACCAAGGAGACAGAACTAAACCTCACATCACCCTGCTTGGCCCCGGAGGATGGCTGGTAGTCAATGACGGGTAAGACCCCTCTGGGAGGGGCGACCTAAGACAGGCACAGCCGCAAGGGGGCCTCAGGGGAGAACTTGGGGGTCAACAGAGGTGGGGCAGAGATCCTCACCCCCCCCAACTATGCAGGGGCTTGAACACTCGCCCCTTCTGAGGGAGGTCTCCTGCCCCCATGGCTGCTGCGCTTCCCATGCCCAGCTCAGATCGGGACCCAGATAACAGAAAGAGACTTAGTCCAGCCAAAATCAATACCCAGAAAACAGAGACTTGGCTAACAGAAGCTACCCTATATCTAAATCCAGCTTAACACCAGGAATGCTCAGGGCCTTCTCAAGGATACAAAATAATCCTTTCCATTAATATTTACAGTATAAACTAAGATTATTATTAGAATATTAAATCTAACAGTAATATAGTAATCTAGTTTTCAGACTAATTAAATTTTACTAATTAATATAAGTAATTATTCAAGAAGTATTAACCAAAATTATCATTTCATGGAAAAATTGCTTAACATACAATAACCTAAAGCAGTCATATTTTTGTAAAAAAATTAAAATTTAAAGTTATCTAGACTGCATTATAAAATTTCCAAAAGCCTCCTAATAATTAAATTTAAAAAAAAAGGGGGGGGAGGATAGTGGAGGATAGTGGAAATATAGTGGAAGAATACCATATAAGGAAAAATATCCTGTAACTAATTTACATCTAGAAAAATTTTTTTCATTTATAATGCTAATAACAAGACACCCATGAAAACACATATGGTGTCAAATAAGCCAAAGGAAAATCGTTTGGACAAAAATTAAAAGAATCCCAAGTCTAAATTATAGATATGATTCCTTTATTAACCTTTGGTCGAGAATACGTTTGTATATTTTCAGAAAACAACTCCAAGACCATACGGATTCCAGAGAGGAACTGATGGAACTGCTCCAGCCACAAAATAGCAGTGGCCCCGTGAGACAACAAGAAGAGAAGCAGTCCAGAAATAAAGATGGTGAAGACGCCTTATCATGCTAGCAGTCAGCAGCTGTGCGTCGCTGCAGGTTGCCCAGGACCAAACCAGAGAGGGTCGGACCTGCATTGCCACCATTTGTCCACCATCCAGAACTGAAATATTACTGCTGACATGTACACATAAAAAACTGTCGGACACTGAAACATGAACTTTGCCTAAAAAACAAAGAAGGGGGATCTGTTGGGGGCCAGATGTAAGCTGGCAAGGTCCTTGCACCTGTAGGGGCTAGCAAGGCTGGGATCCTTACCCACACAGTTTTCCCAGACTTGTTTGGATGGCGTTTATCAGTAGAATAAGAGCAACATTTGTAGAGCCTTTCATAGCTTACCAAGAAGTCTGTAATTATTTACTGAGATATACTGTACTGAGAACTTGTCCTTCTGCTGTGTCCTTCGCTTAGAGATTAAGAGGAACAAAGAATACATTCCTCTTGATAGACCTCCTATTCAGTGTGTTATGTATAAATAGTATTGTGTGGCTAATAAAGTTGCTTCAGTTCATCAAGAGAACTGGGGTCCTCCCGATCCCGCTTTCCTGTCTTTCTTTCTTTTCTCAATTCCCACCTCCCTGCCTCAGCCCGGCTCAACCCTGTCAGGCTGGCCCTGACATGTGCTGGGCTTGTAAAGCAGGCTCCTGAGTCCTTGCCCCCAGACCTCAGGAATCCAGGCACCTGCTTGAATACTGCACACAGTAGGCATCAAAAAACGGTTGTTAAAGAATTTCAAGGTAGAGATCTCCTGCTGGTGTAGAAGTGTCATCCAGGAGTTGTGCTCTGCCTCCTGCTGTCTCTGCACGCTGCCCCTCCTTGCCCCCCCCCCCCGCCTCCTGCCTCATCTTGTCCTGATGTCCACGCTTCTCTCCTCCTAGAACCCACACAGAGACTTGAGCTCTGCCTTGAAATTGCCACTGCACTTTGCATGGTCCAGAAACATGCCCTCCTGCCGGAGTCCATTCATTGTCTTCACTATCTGAGTTTAGACAGAGACCCCCAAAAGCTAGTAACCTTTGAAGTCCTAGCAAAGGTCAGAACTGCACCACCCAGTCAATCTAGGAACCACCCAGTTAATTTAGGTAATAATGGTAATAATAGTTGAAGCATTCCCACCTTAGTTCCCTTAATTCCTTAGATACTTATGTAGATCCTTGTTGATTATTGTTGATCAGATACTCTGCCTATTCCTAGAAATTGTCTGCTAATCCGTGTGTCATTGAAACCTCCTTACCCTAAGGGCTACTCCAGATCAATGAAAGATTGGAGCGGCCTGAGCATCAGTGGAAGTCCCTCTCCTTGAGTTGGACTTGCCCGCCTGGTCCCCCAATATTGCAAAATTATCTCGTGTCTTTTTCTCTCATTTGTTGTGCGGCTCCACTTTCAGATACCAAACCCTACCATGCAGAACGTGGAGGGAGTGTTACTCAACATCTGGCGCCCGAATAGGGATAGATCGAGTGTGGGTCAGGCCACACAGCTGGCACAGGATGCTCTCTCAGAAACCAGGCCCAGGGCGCAGTGGACCCAGAGGACCCGGGCGGCTGCCGGGTGTGGGCTGTGCTCTGAGGGCTGTGCTGTGCTCCAGGTGGAGGGCTGGGCACCAGCATGAGTGGTTTTGAACATCAGTGCTCTGAGCCCATGTGACTTGGAGGTGGAGACTAAGGCAGGACTGATCATCTGTCTCAGTCCCCTCTCCCCTGACCCGCCACCTCCAGTGACTAGAGAAGAAAGCAAACAAGGATCATAGAAATCAGCCCTCCTCCTCCTCTCCTTCTTAGGTGCCTCCCACCTCTGTCCCACGTCCCCTGCTTATGAACTTCATCTTGCTTTAGCCAGACTGCACTCTTAACAGAGAAAGGACAGACAACAGTGGTGTCAGGGCCATGGGTGGGCAGCCCAGTTTGAGTCTGCATTAGTGCCTATTTTCACCTGGCATCCTTGCTTCCCACTGCCCTCTATCCAGTCAGCAGGAATACTCTGAGTACCTTGGATGGGTGAGGACCTTGGGTGTCGGGAGACTTGTGAAGATGCAGTGAATCAGTGTAGACTCACCTCCTTTCCCAAACAAACAGCAGCAGAGTCCTGCCCATGGGTCTCGATTTGCAAGACAGTGTGGTCATTGTGACCCTGCCAGCATGAGATGAAGGAGGAGCAAATGGAGCCCTCAGTTTCATCAAGACTTGCCTATGATTTTGGAGCTGTTTCCCAAAGGATTAAAGTTGATAGAATTTGTCCACCAGCCAAATTTGTCCACAGAAGCAGGAACTCTGGTCTGTACAAGTAGGCACATGGGTGTGTATAGATTAGCTGTAAGTTTATTTTCCTTTGCCTTTTTATGCATTTCACCTTTTTTCTTTTTTACTTCCATTGGATTGTTGCTAAAAATGAGTGAGGCAGTGGTGTTGCTTCCCTGGGGCCCATTGTCATGCTCCTGTACTTCTGTCACCAGAGTTTGTGAGCCTATTTTTACTTCTTCAGCTCAGCCATCCTTTCATAGCTCAGAGATCTCCAGTCATCTTGGGTTTGGGAAAACCAGATTTCCCAAAAGAAAACAAGAGCAAGCAGCATTGCTTCATGTTGTGGGGAGGTAGGAGAGGAAAGGAGTGCCCGCACTGTGGGAGGAGTGAAGGCCTCTAATGCAGGCTGGAGGGTGGGGCTGTGAGAGAAGGAAGGGGTACAATGGAAGGAAGGAAGGTCCCACCCCTTTCCCTAGCAACAGCTATAGCTGTTCTTTAGCCCAAGACATGAGGTTGGGCTTGCAGCTACAAAACCGCCCACATGGCCCTGGACCAGAGGTCAGGATGCAGAATAGCCCCTGGGAATCAGCATGAACACTGGGAATGTTTGTGGAGGCATCAGGGCCACTTAAACAGCCCCCTGCAGCCAGTTGTTGAAATCTGCGTCAGACACACACACGATCAGAAAGGAGACATATGTAATACTCTTTGTAATAATTTAAGCAATAAAAAAAAATATTAAAAAAAAAGAATTTTAGCAGGGTTGGAAAAGAGATGATTTCTAACTCTGTATGCCAAATGCTATACATGAATGAAATGTGGTAAGAGAACCTGTCTTGCATTTTTGGATGTTTCTAGAAATGCAGGGGTTATACAGTGGTCAGGGATAATTATTTACATGCTATTAAACTGATTACTAATGAGATCCATTGCTTCTGCACCATCATACGGGTTATTTTCTATCTGTTCTCTGTCAACAGACTAGAAGCCTGTTATCTCTGTCGTTCATTTTTTCTTCTAAAATTCTCATTCTAGAAATTAAAGTATAGGACTAACTTACAAAAGTTAGGGTGCCGTCCCGCACGGATCTGTAGAAGGCCCGGCTCCACAGTCACCCAAGGCTGCAGACTAACAGCGTCACCTGAGCTGGTGGCTCCCTGTGTTGCCAGCTGCCCCTCAAGAAGAGAGACTGGGCACTGGCCCTTGGGCTTCCCTCTCCCGTCGACCGTGCTGAGCAGACCAGTCAGTGAACTTGACGAACT
>NW_005878865.1:0-1872 GCF_000147115.1 Myotis lucifugus | reverse complement strand
CTTAACTAACGACCAAGAAGAAATGTCCCAGCCATGAGTCTACAGTTGCTGGAGTGCTGTTCGTGTAAGTCAGATCCCTTACAGAGTTTGTGACGTGTGAGCCCTTACTGTTAACTTAGCCAAGTTCGGTTTGTTGTTGGCGCTTTGATATGATGGCTCCTTGGTCTGGTTAGTGTTGCGCTCTGGCATCCCAAGGGTCCTCTTCAAACTGTCTGGCCCCAGGAGCAGCCGCAAGCGGTGGAGAGAGCACAGCCCCTAAGGCAGTTCTTCTGGGAGAAACTGTGAGCATCTGGGGCGAGGTTCCTTCCAGAAGGCTCCTGCAAGGGCGGGGGGGGGGGGGGCGGGCGCCGCGGGGCGCATGGGCGCGCACCTCTGTGGTCTCTGTGAGGAACTTCTTTGTTTTGTGGAGACTCTTGGTCCTGGTGCCACATGTCATGTTCACCCCAGGGCCTCCCCATTGGGGAAGGTCAATGCATCCACGGAAACCATGAACTCAGGCGCCAGCGGGAGGGTACCTGCCAACAGGCACCATGTGAGGCCCACGAGTGAGCAGCTAGAGCCTGGGCACCCGCTCGGGTACAGTGTGCAGAGCTGGCACCAGAGACTTCGATCCCGACCTCTGTGGGGCTCCCTGAGCTCTGGGTTTTTATTTCTGTAAAAGAGCATTGGGGAAGCCTCGTGGGCAGGTGGAAATACTGACTTGCAAGGCTGTACTGCATTTGTGTCCCGTGACCACCGTCATCTTCCAGGCAGACTGTAGACAAGTGTGGTATCGGCAGTTTTCTATGTCTCTACTGGCTCACCTGCAAAGCTTGCTCGTGTTTTATTGTTCAGGTGCTGTGTCTGTGCAGTTTGAATGTGTGTGTTCGAATTTCACTGATTCTGATCGTAAATTAGTTTAACGTGTAAGAAGCACGGGCTTCTGGGACGTCCCTCCCCGCCTGGCCGGTCTGGCTCCTGGTTAGAAGCAGGCACCCTCAGACGTTCTTACGGTGGCGGTCCTGACAGGGTTCTAAACCCCGTCCACCAGCTTCATTACAGTGAACTTGCAGGCGTGTGGCAAAGACTTGCGAACCCTCAGATTAATATATCATCATTTGTTTCCTTTTCAGAGTTCGTGGGAAGAGAAAAAGTACATTAAAAAGATTGGAGAAGGTAACCTGCTTTTCCACGTGCACTTAATACACTGCAGACCAGTAATCTTATTGCTGGCTTTACTCAGTGGCCAGATAAGTTTCTACTGAATGAGTACAAAAACGTTTTATATAAATGTTAAAGGCACACCATAAAATTAAATACCCATTGCATTTTCAAGTTTTTTATTACATGTTCTTACAAGCTAATATCTTTTTAAAGTATGATACTTTGTAAAATACTGTGTAATATGAAAACACGAGAATTCTCGTGATCTGTCCACATCAATATCCGCAGTGTCACTGCTCGCACATTCTAACACGGGCTCCTTTTTAGCTAAAGTAGCCATAGTCATGTTCCTCCTAGTCCCTTAAACGGTGTCATTACGGTTGTAAAGACACGTTCCAGGAGTGTCTGGGTGCCGATTCCTAAAGTGAACGGATGCTGGATCAGGAGTCATTTCAGTCACTGAGTGTCATTTAGTTGAGGGGAGATTCTAAACCAAAGCTGTCAGTTGACTATCAAGTTTCTACTATTTTTAAAAAATTCCTCTTGCTCTTGCCCTGGCCGGTGGTTCAGTTGGTGAAAGCATTGTCCCGTGCACCAAAAAGGTTTCAGGTTCCATCCCTGGTCAGGGCGCGTATGGAAGGGCAGCTGATCAATGTTTCTCTCTCACATCGATGTTTCTCTCTCTCTCTACAAACAATGAACATATGCTCAGGTGAGGATTTTAACAAT
>NW_005878864.1:0-7376 GCF_000147115.1 Myotis lucifugus | reverse complement strand
AGCACAGGGCCTGCTCGTGAGCCTGGCGCGTCTGCCAACGCCCCACGACTGGGCTGCCGGTCCAGCGGGTCTCCAGGCCTGTTCCAGAGTCAAGTGAGTGCCTGGAAGACCTTGTAATTTTAAGGACACTTTGAAGTAAGTGTGACAGCTGTTCTTGTTAAGTTGGCAAAGAAGTGAAGAGACTAGTGGTGACTGAGAACAGCTGATGTGCGTGAGGAAGGCGTCCGTTGCGCTCTTGTGCTGGAGGAGATGCGGCTGGAGGAGAGCTCCCCCAGGGAGAGCCACGGCTTCGGAGGAAAGTGCCGGCTCTGGAAGGGCAGTGCCATGTGCACCTAGCATTCCGAGGAGGCCCAAACCCCCGCGGGAACCAGGAGAGGGGGGCGGGAGGAGAGAGAGGTGAGAAAGAAGAGAGGCAGGAGAAGGAGGGAAGCTGGTTGGGCCACATGGTCCTTCCCCTCAGATTTCTGCACCTTCTGAAGTTCTATTAAAATTCAGGAAATGGCCCGGCCGGTGTGGCTCAGTGGTTGAGCATTGACCTATGAACCAGGAGATCAGGGTTTGATTCCTGGTCAGGGCACATGCCTAGGTTGTGGGCTCAATCCTCAGTAGGGGGTGTGTAGGAGGCAGCCAATCAATGATTCTCTGTCATCATTGATGTTTCTACCTCTCCCTTCTTTTCTGAAATCAACAAAAACATATTTAAAATTCAGGAAATGCTTGACGAGCAAGAGGGGATGCTGGTGAACCTGGCCATGGCTTGAGACGCCCTGGGTGATGTGGGGAGGAACAGAGACAATGTCTGTGAACCAGGAACTGGACCGCGCCTACAGGAAAGGCTGCGGAAAGGCCAAAACCTCTAGTAGGCTCAGGGCCTCCCTACCTTGGGGGTGTGAGGCAATTCTTCCAGGATCTCAAGACCCAAGAGGTCCCAGATGATACTGGGATGCGCAGAAATATGGGTTAACTTTTCACACGGTCACCTGATTTTTGGAGAAGCAGCATTATGGGAGGGTTTGGTGGCCAATCTTGGGCAAGCAAGCTCTTTCCCCTCTGAGGTCCCTCGGTGCCAACATCCGGTGATTCCGGGGTGGTGGCACCAGATGGAAGCCCGTTTCCAGGCTCGGCTCCTGGAGTCTGGTTTCCCCCCACCCTCAGCAGGACCAGGATGCCTGGACGCTGCATGCCCCAACCGGCCGGGCAGAAATCCGCAGGCCGGTTTCCCAGGGCGCACGTGGGAACGACTGTGGCTACACCACCTCCACCCTGAGAGCAGAATCATGCTTTCTTCCTGCAGCCCTGGACCGGCCTGACCCCACACAGCTTGCAGTCTGGGCAGCAGGCAGTGGCGGGAGGGTCCCATGCAGGGCCTCTGGGGAGGCTCTAGGGACACTGACCCAGGCGGGGGAAGGGGAAGGACCATGTGGCCCAACCAGCTTCCCTCCTTCTCCTGCCTCTCTTCTTTCTCACCTCTCTCTCCTCCCGCCCCCCTCTCCTGGTTCCCGCGGGGGTTTGGGCCTCCTGATAAACAGAACAAGGAGAGCAGAGCAGAGAAAGACACAAGGAGATGAAGAGAAGGGAAACTTGCATCTCAAAGATGCTGATACTATAGTGTCAGATTCCAAGATTTAATTAAACCCTGAGAATAAACAATAACAAGAGCTTAACGAGGGAATAGTCATTTGGTCCCTCTGCGACTGGACCCCACATAAAACTCTCTACCCTCGACTCCCATCACTAGCCTCATCTGTGGCCGGGCCCCATACCCTCCCCTCCTGGTCCTTTCCTGTGCTGTGTCCTGGTCCTGAGATGCCCTTTCTTACACCACTGTGTGCACCGCACCCATTCCGTCATCTTTGAAATCCTCCCAGATCCTCTCATCCCACCCCCTTGAGGCCCCAGTGCTTCCTGCCTGTCTCTTAGGGGAGGGCCATTGCCTCTGTGTTTGACTTTTTGCCCCTCCTCTCTCAGCACCCTCACCATCCTCTCCACCAATTGTCCTCCCCTTGACCCCCTTACTGACAGCTCCTTGTGTGCCAGATTCTGGGCTAAGGATGTCATACACACATACACACTGTCCCATTTCATCCAAATAATCGCCACGGCAGTGGGCTCTAATACAGACCTGGGACTTGAACCCAGGTCTGCCTAACTCCCCAAACCCTGGCTTTATACACAAATCCAGAACTGCCCAGAACCCCTGGCAGTTGAGCTGGCCCTTCTCAGCCTGGCCTGGCTATGTCCATGGCGCGTTTCTCTTCCTCTCACAGGGTCCGCTGCTAACGCAGTGCATGGCCAGGCTGGAGTTCACGCGACTCCCTGCTTGATGTGAGATGGGAGGTGACAGGACGAGGGTGTGAAGATATTCTAAGTCAGGAAGCTGGAGCACGTGGGATCCTGGACGAGCTACTGTAGGCCACCACTGCTGTGCACATGTGCTCAATCTAATGGTTTTCAATGTCATTAGATCTGCCTGACAACCCTAGGCATTCAGTAGAGCCATCAGTCTCATTCCCAGTTTGCGTAGAGGACACTGAGCCAAGGAATAGGCTGTAACTCACCCAAGGTCACACAGCAAGAAACCCGAGGACCTGGCACTTGAGCCGGGTGTCCTGACTCCTAGTCCAGGGCCTTTTCCGTTGTTCGAGCTCCTCCCTGGAACTCTGACTAATTCTGGGAGTCTCAGCTCAGCAAGGAGAAAGGCAGCTGGCTGCCTGGACAAGCCTTAAGTGTTCTCTTTTGTGATTCCTGCTGCAGCTCAGATTTTAGTTTGCCCTTGGCTAAAAGGCAGCAGGGTAACACTGCAGTGCCCTGGGTAATGGATAGCCGCTGGCTTTGCCTCTGGACCAGGGCTGGGACCCAGGTCCATCACATGCTCATTCTGAGCCCCAGGTTCTCCTCTGAGAAATGCTGGAATCACCTGCTTTGAGGGTTGTTCTGAGCATCAGGCAAGAGCCCAGAAGACAAAAGACTATACTGCCCGGACACACACACCCACGGTAATGCGCACAAGAACAAGGCATCCATTTCATTTGCCTGTTGTCATTCAGGGAGGCACACGGGTTGGGAGCCCCAAAAGTGCAGTGTTGCAAAGACTGTTCCAAAATAGGATGTTGTAATTGGTGCTGTGCCACCGCTGGCTGTGCGCGCTCGAGTCCCTGGGCAGCCACAGGCCCCGGGAGCATGTGCGTGCCCCTTCACTCTGTAGCAGGGCTTGTGTGTCTGAGCCAGTTTCCTTGTCCCCTGCCCATGCTTTCTCTTCTGCACCAATGATGAAGTCCTCAGGGTGAACATAATGCTCCAATTCATTATAACTTCAAAGCTGTTCTCAACTCATCTCACACACATCCATTAAGAACGAATATATACATATAAATATATATATAATGTCTTTTGAGGTCATACCATTCAATTATTCTATTTTGTGAAATTACATAAGTTTTGGGCTTGAAGACACTCACTCAAGTGTTTTTCCCTTCCCTTTCTCAGTGTGCAGTCCCTGCTAAGAGCTCGTCCAACCTTTCTTTGCACACCTCTGGTGATGAGACTCACTACCTCCTAATGAAGCCCAGTTCATTTTGGGATATGTTCTTCCTCATCCTAAGCTGAAATCTGTATCACCAGAACTTCCTCCAGGTCCCAGCTCTGCCTTCTAGGCCCTGCTCCTCCTTTGGCCCCAGGACAGCCCCTCTGAAGCTTAGAGACAGGGATTGTGTCCTTTTGAGTCTTTTCTTTGAGGGTTGACATCATTCTTTCCTACATGGCACAGTTTCTTATTCTTTTTCCATCCTGGCCACACTTTCTCCCCCTGATCTCCAAGGGGATCTGAATAGGACAGAGTGGTGTCCCCTCCCATGCCTAGAGCCCTATGCACCCGGAATACTGGTGCTTGGAACACACACACACACACACACACACACACACACACACACACACACACACCTGCTTTTCCTTAGGGATCTAAGAGCCATATATCCTGTGATGCAGAACCCAAGAGTTTTCTCTGCTGCCCAGGAGAAATGCCCTGGTGGCCCTGTCATCCCTCATGACACTTCAGGGTCTCCTTTTCCAAGCAGGCTGTGTCACCAAATGGGCAATCCCAAAATACGCCACCCTGGAGAGCATTATGCTAAGCGAAATAAGCCAGCCAGAGAAAGACAAGTATCACATGATCTCACTCATATGTGGAATCTAATGAACAGAATAAACTGTTGAACAAAATAGATCTAGAGACATAGAAGCAGGGAATAGACTGTCGAATCTCAGAAGGTGGGCATGGGTGGGTGGGTGTGGGTGGGAACAGATCAACCAAAGAACTTGTATGCATATATACATAACCATGGACACAGACAATGGGGTGGTGGAGGCCTGGAGCAGAGGGTAGGGATAGGCTATAAGGGGTCAATGGGAAGAAAAAAATACTTTCAACAATACTTTCAATAATAAAGATTTTTAAAGAAACAAAAACAAAACAAAACAAAAACAGGCTACTAAAGGCTACTGGTGCATGGTCATAATAATCTCACCAAAATAAATAAATAAATTAAATTAAATTAAAAAGACTCAAATTAGCAGGGCAGGAGGAGTGGGCAATCCAGAGCCAAGACAGGGTTGGGGAATAAGAACAGGAATACAGAGCCCTGGCTGGGTGACTCAGTTGGTTGGGCATCATCTGTGCACTGAAAGGTTGCTGGTTTGATTCCCGGTCAGGGCACATGCTTGGTTGTGGGCTCCATCCCTGATAGTGGGCATGCAGGAGGCAGCTGATCTATGTTTCACTCTCATGTGATGTTTCTTTCTCTCTCTCCATCTCCCTTACTCTCTCTCTCTAAAAATCAATTTAAAAATCTTTAAAAAAAAGGAACAGGAATGTAGATTTAAGAAGAATTGAAGTTGTATGTTTTTCCTATGAACCAAAGATGTGACACAGCTTTGGCACAGCTAAAAGTAAGCATATAAACATCCCTAACGTTAACTTAGCATTTTCCACATACATAATCACATATGCCCCCACAACAATCCCATGCAAGGTAGGACAGAAGTATCAGCCTATTTTACAGATGAGGAAACTGAGGCTCAGAGAGGTTCGGTGGACTGACCAAAGGGAATGAAGGAGTGGCAGAGGCTGGCGCTCCCCTGACATCCCCTCTGTTCACCCACAGTCTCAGCTTCTTTACAGTTAGGAGTCACATGACTAATTCTGGCCAATGGGCTATGGGAGGAAGTGACATTTGACCCTGTGGGCTGAAGCTTAGAAGAGCTGTCGAGAGATCTGTGTGTGGCCTCATGTTTGGGCCCAGATCACTGAGCTGCCTCATGGAGGAGGGACCCCCTGGAGGCCGCCTGGATTTACAAGTGGACTTTGTATGAGAGAGAAATAGGCCTTCGATGCATTTTGTCGCTGAGATTTAGGGGTTCTTTATTAACGCAGCTTAGCCCAGCCTATCCTGACTAATATAGAAGGATATAGAAGGGCAATTACATTTGGTTGTATGTTATCACATGTCAGGCATTGTGCTAAGGACTTTGCACATGTCACCTCATGCAATCCTTGAAGCTATGAGAAAAGGATTATTGTTTTTCTTTACTGCATGGGGAAACGAAGACACAGAGAAGTGAAGCCGCTTGTGCCGAGCCACTAAGGTATGGACCTGGGACCCGACTCTGGGTCTATCTGATTGGAAAGCCTCTATGAACTCTGGTGATTTGCAGAAACGGATGGCTATTGTGTTCCAACACCCTGTTGGGCTAAATGCTTTCTTTGAAGATGAAAGATCGCACAGATTGCTTTTCTCATTCAGATTTTATGCCTGAGTAAAATCCTTGTGCTCTGATTTATTATAGCAACACTGATTTTCCAATTTTAAGACAACAATGCAGCTTGAAATAAAATGGAAAGAAAACATTGAAACATTTGAAACTTTGGTTTAGATCCTTATTTCATTTTGTTTGAACTGTTCAGGGCCGGCCTCATTTCTCCTCCTGCCTCCGGTCTCCCCCACTTGGATCGCCTGCCAGAGCCACCTTTTCAACACAGTCAGACTCTAAGCATGCTCCCTCCTGCGCAAAATCCACCAAAGCTCCTCGTCCCCTCCAGCAGCACTTCCTAAATTACGGTCAGAATATGTCAATGTAAACATGCACCCCGAGAAAGGGCTCCATGGTCAAAGAAATTTTGGAAATGCTAATTAAAAATTATAATTAAAACATTAAACTACAGGACTTTTCAGAGCCTTTAACTTGCTAAAGCCTAAGAGGCAGATGTGTAGTTTCTGGGATTTCTTAAACTTTTGGATCATGGAGTCCCCCCATTCCCTTTTATTTTGGGACAGCTAATAGGATTAATATTCCATGTCATAAGCTTTGGGAAGATGTTGGCTTTTAGGTTAAAGTCTGAAATTCTCAGCTTAACATTCAAGTCCTCCCAGGATTGGTCTTAGGTCACCCTCCAATCTAATCTCACAAAGCCCCACCTCTCTGTCTACCCCAGGGTTCAACTCCCCTCCCCACCCCTGACATCTTCCTGTTCATCATGTCACTCAGTCCTAGGTTGTGAGGTTCTCTGAGCTGTAACCTGGAGAGAAAACAGGATTGAGGAACAATGTCAGAAACTTCACACAATGCGCCTCTATTTGGGAGAATGTTAAAAACACTCTATTAGTGACGTGGCTGAGATGAAAACGGGAATGATGATTGCATGACTAATTGAAAGCCATGTGTTTACCGAGGCTCAAAGAATCCCTTTTAGAAACGGAAACTGGGCATGCATATGCCAACGAACAAGGCAGAATGGGTGCACATTGGAAACAAAAAGCACCAAGATATGCTGGGCAAAACCAAAGATATCAACGTAATTAATAAAGTAATTAACATGCACAGGAAACGCAAAAGCTGCCAGGAGGCTGATAAGAGAGGGCTATTAAAAAAAAAAAAAAGAGCAGTGTAGCAGGGGAGTGAAATGAAGTTTTGCATTTTTTTTCATCACAGACCCCAAAATATTCTCTAAGTAATAAATAGGCCTTGACTAACTGCAAAAATACCAGTGAGGCTGGGGCCTAGAATTTGCTGTCGACCTTCTGCCTGGCAAAATAATCAGCTCAAGCAATCAGTCAGCCATCCAGTCACTGAGAATGTGGGAGGTGCTTAGACTAGGATGGGAGACCTGTGCCAGGTGGTATAGTCAAAGGCAAGGTGGTGAAGGGTGCCAATCTTGGGGCCAGACTGCCTGAGCTCTAGTTCCAACTCTGCCACTTGGGACCTGCAGCAACTATTTAACCTCATTGTTGTCATCTGTAGAATGGGTCTAAACATAGTACCTCTTCATAGTTTTGAGGACTGAATGGACAGATTTGTGTAACGCCCCTAGGCCAGTGTGTGGC
>NW_005878863.1:0-7376 GCF_000147115.1 Myotis lucifugus | reverse complement strand
GTAAATACTGAAGCTGATAAAGTTGTGCCTCACACCGCACATCCCCTGCCTGGTTCACCCCGCCAGCCCCCTCATCAGGCCCCACAGAGCACTCAGTATGAGAACGTGCTCACAGCAAATCACATCAATTCTGAGCTAAACTTCCAATTAAAAAGCCTGCCAGCCTCCCCAGCCAGGGGCTTAGATGATGAGCCCCAGAAAGATGAGCTCCAAAGAACCTTCTAGGCCCAGAACTCACTGAAAGGAAGATGCCAGGGTCATGGCAGCAGCTTCAAAAACAACGCTCGGGGTTAAACTGATATTTGTTAACGCTGGCCTCCTCTGAACCTGGGTAACCCTGAGCTCGATGAGTCAGGAGGCAAAGTCCTACTTCTGCCCACAGCAAAACACACCAAAATAGGTCTGCGTGGGAACTGGCCCCATCCCAGTGCCAGGCCAGAGCCATACACTAAAACATTTACAAATGCAGGTTACTCTTCTGGCCGCTGCTCAGAACACCTTCTCTTATCTGCAGAAAGCAGGAAACGAAGTCATGGTTTTGCCTGCCAACAGTTGGGAATCCAAAGCACAGCAAAACAAGGGGAATTTCATCCAAGCACTCTGACCAATAAAACGCGGTTCTCAACGACGGCTGATTTAACCACATAACCAACGTTCTTCATGTGTTCTTGCATTTGAGGGACCAGGACACTTTAGATTTCATTCTCTAATTGGAAAACACTGCAAGGAAAGCACTGCTTGGAAAGAGAATTCAGTTAAAGCAGTGAATTAAATGCTGAAGTATTCAAAGATGAGAAAAAAAGAAAAATTTTCATTCTGGATGAAAGGAAGGTGAAATATAGGGCATATTAATCCCTACTGGCAAAATTAATGAGAAGTATTCAAAATAGCAACAGCTTTCCCGCAGAGGGAGTTCTTCCTACGGGCTCGGGACCTACATTGGATCCTTGTGAGAAACGGAGGTAGGCACTTTAAGGGACATGAGGTTCAAGGAAACTAGTGACTTGCAAGAATGTGGAACCAAGGGCCTCGCTCCGAAGCTTAGTTACGACACTCCGGAGAAGTTCCTCAAAGTGGCTGAGGGCAGAAAGCCTTTTTTAAGCTCATATGTTTATGGATCTATAGACGCAAGTATGGTTTCGGCGCTCTGTCTTAGGTGCACTTTTGCTGAATCAGAATGTGCACCAGCCCTAACTGGTTTGGCTCGGTGGATAGAGCGTCGGCCTGCAGACTGAAAGGTCCCAGGTTCGATTCCGGTCAAGGGCATGTACCTTGGTTGTGGGCACATCCCCAGTGGGAGATGTGCAGGAGGCAGCTGATCGATGTTTCTCTCACATTGATGTTTCTAACTCTCTATCCCTCTCCCTTCCTCTCTGTAAAAAATCAAAAAAATTTATAAAAAAAAAAAAAAAAAAAGAATGTGCACCGATCCTTTAAAGCAGGGGTGGGGAACCTTTTTTCTGCCAAGGGCCATTTGGATATTTATAACATCATCCGAGGGCCATACAAAATTATCACCTTAAAAATTAGCCTGTTCTATTTGGTCAAACATTTAATTAACTCACCCCTAATGCCTTGGCAGGGCCAGACCAAGTGATTTCGCGGGCCAGGCGTTCCCCACCGCTGCTCTAAAGCTTTAAATCAAAGCCGATGCTTCTACCTTCATGCTGCATGTCCACTGTACGGGGCATCTTTTTCAAAACAGGGTAAGCCACCCATCCCTCAGTTTTGGGGATTAGGTACAAATCAAAATCACCTGGAGAGTTTTTAAACCATACCACAGCCTGAGCCCTAATTACATCACAACCTCTGGGGATAGAGCCTGAAAATTGGTATTTTTTTATCGCTCCCAAGAACCACGGATGTGTTGGGGCAAATGATCTCCACGAGCTTGTTGGGGACATCTTTAGTTCAGGTCTCAACTTGGACTGTTTAATAGAATCACCCAGGGAGCTGGTAACAATTCTGATGCTCAATTCATACCCTGGCACCGCCAGGCTCTCTAAGGGCGGGACCCAGGCATCGTGGATTGTAAAGGTCTCTGGGTGATTCCCGGATGCAGCCATGTCCGAGCACCACAGCTTTAGCAGCTAGTCGTTTGCACTGGAAGCCCAAGCCTTCATTTGGACAGTGTTCCATCCACCAGCAGTACCATCACATCAACAATTAGTCTTTTTCCCATTCTCCCTGCCTTCTCCCTTAGCACCGGGGCACCCGAAGTTGGTGTTGACACCCCAAAATCTTCCTTTTGTCAGTCACCTCTTAAGTGCCATGTCCACTTACAGGAAAGGCTGCACGACTCTCCCCTCTGTCCTTCAGCTTCATTCCCACTATTGAATGATTCATCTCACACACACAAGCAACATTTGTCATTCTCTCATCACTTTCAATTTTTATCATCTCCACTTCCCCTTCTCTTATTAGCATTTTCAACGCTGCCTCTTCTTTTGCCCTCATGGACAATAGGGGTCGATGCTATTTTGGGTGCGTGAAACGTAGGCACAAAGCTACAGGCTAAGGAAGCACAGTGTGGCTGAAACTAAACGGACTTCCTAGGTACCTGCCGTTGGAAGATGGTCAGGTTGGTGTCTTTTCTGCTCTGGAAGGTAGCTTTGTTTACATGGATAACAGTTCATATGGAATCCAAGGCACACTTTAAAAAAAACACACATTTATTGCTGAAAGTATGACATATGCCCCTTTTTATTCCCATTGACCCCTTATAGCCCTCCCCCGCAAAGCACACTTTTTGATTGACAATGAAGATCTTCATGGTTGA
This sequence comes from Myotis lucifugus, assembly GCF_000147115.1. Lineage (NCBI taxonomy): Eukaryota > Metazoa > Chordata > Mammalia > Chiroptera > Vespertilionidae > Myotis > Myotis lucifugus. Next base: position 4,597 of record NW_005878863.1, on the reverse strand, counting down.
GAAAAATCAAAACCTTTGTACATTTCAGTTCTAAACTTTCGAATTTGACCTTCTTACATGGGGCACAAATGAGAAAATGTCTACACTGAAAGCAAATGATTTTTATCCAACAATATTAATATGCAAAAGAAGCAGCATTCATTTGGAAGATATCTCTCAAAAGGCAAAGCAGATTGTGACTAAAGCTTCCCTAAAACATCTACCACTCTGGGCTACTAATGAATGGCCGGCAAATCTAATCCACATCCTCACCCTGCAAACCACCCTCCCTCCACATGCATCATCAGTGGAAAAGTTCATAGTACTGAGAAAATGCACTTGCTTGATAAAGTACGTTCTGTAGCAGGTAAGACTTTGTTCATTACTTTGCTTTTCTCAATGCTATCTCAGATTATTTCTGCAAAACCATCAATGGGAAACCCACAGAATATGAATTCAGAGTCTATCATGGAAAAAGCGGATCTGATTTCCATACAAATTATAAGATAAAGTGTAGCAATAATTTACTCCAATAATTTTTATGGGAAAGATCAAGAGTATCGATTTTTAAAATAAGGTCTCCACTAATGTCCTAAATTCATTTCAATCCTCTTCCTAATAACTGGTGCTTGAGAAGGAATTTTAGGATAATATTTAAAAGTTAATTAAAACCAGCGTAAGCATTCATGTCAGTCAAGTCTGACCTCTGGTCTAGAATGCATTTAAATGCATGTCACCTTGACCTGTAACACAGCAATGTAAAAAAATTTTGGTCAATATAAATCAAGTGTACACTAATTTATACAGCAGGTTTCCTGGTATCTGAATCAACATTAGAAATCTAACCAGTATCTGTTATTCTATTATTGACAAAAGGAAGCATATTTAAATGATAACAAGTACTCAGGGGTGTCATTTGGAAGTTAAATTGTTCCCCAAGGACAGCTTCTGTAAACATCTACACTTAAAGGTCATTTACCACCAAATTATGAACAACTGTTGCATTTATTAGCACAGGCTCAATAGTTTGGAAGCTGCAGCCATCCATTTTTACTGACAATGAGATCTAATTGTTCACTAGTAATAAACAAGGAAAACAGACTTTTCTATCAACTTTTATTCCCTGAACTATGATCACTTTTTGAAAATGGAGACACATCACCCTGGATGGGTAGTTCAGTTGTTAGAATGTTGTCCCGATGTGCCAAGGTTGTGGGTGCGATCCCTGGTCAGGGCACAACAAGAATCAACCAATGAATGTTCAATAAATGGAACAACGAATCTCTCGTGGGCACTCTCTCGTTCTCTCTCTCTCTCTCTCTCTCTCTCTCTCTCTCTCTCTCTTCCTCCCTCCATCCCTCCCTCCCTCTCTCCCTCCTTTCCTTCTTCTAACAAATAATAGTGTGGTGAAGGCCTGGGGGGGAGTCAATGTGAAAAAAGGGGACATTTGTAATGCTTTCAACAACAAAGATACATTTAAGAAATAATAAAATCAATCAATCGATAATTGTTTTTAATGGAGACACAAATTTTCCATAGGTGTGCAGCCAAACGTAAAAACCTTCCAACGTCAGAAAGAACCAAACACAGTCTAAAGTAAATATCAAATAAAATACAAAAGCTTGTTTTATATGTTATGTTCATCTGAACTAAAACAAAAAGGAGAAAAACACTACAATGTTTATTTATGGATAGAATGTATATTTCACTTTTAGAAGGATGTGTGATGGTTAATATTACCATGGAGTAGACAGATATTTGATGAAACATCCTGGGTCTTTCTATGAGGTAGTTTTCGGTGAGGTATTTATTTACTTCAGACCAAGTAAAGCAAACTGCCCTCCATAACGGGGTGTCCCTCTTGGGATTTTGGAGGCAACATAGTCTGGGTGTGTTACTCCAGCCCCTTTACCGAGTGACTAGAAAAGCTGCTCGTTTCTTTTGCGTTGGGCCCCTAACGAGAGACGGCTCTGCAACAGGTCCACGCTGCTGCGCAAGCTGCTCTGGCACGGGGACCAGCAGACAATCGATGGTGCTGGAAGAGACAGTGCAGATAGGGTGCCGTTTGGAGCCTTTGGCAGGCCCTATCGGTGAATCACACGGCAGGTCCTTAGGATTCCAGAGCAAAGCCCTGCCATCCTCTGTGGATGGCTACTCTCCCCAGAGAAACAGCTCTTGGCCTGCCATTGGGCCTTCATAGAGACCTAAAGCTTACCCATGAGCCACCAAGTTACCATCGGACCCGAGCTGGCCATCATGAACTGGCTGTTAGTTGACTCATCAAACTATGAAGTTGGATGTGCCCAGCAGCACTCCATCATCAAATGCGAGTGGTTCCTAGAGACTGGACATCAGCAGGCCCTGAAGGCACAAGTCAGTTCCTTAACGCAGTGGCCCAGATGCCCACAGTTCCCACGCCTGCTGACCACCTTCGCTCTGCCAGCCCGCACCTCTGGCCTCATGGGGCATCATCCCCTTTTATCAGTTGGTGGAGAAAGACTCGGCCCTGGTTTACAGATGGGTCTGCACCAGACGCAGGTACCCCCCGAAAGTGGACAGCTACAGCACATCTGCCCCTTCGGAGACATTCGTGAAGGACAGCGGGGCAGGCCAGTGTTCCCTGTGGGGAATCTTTGAGCAGTGCACCTGGTGGTTCACTGTGCTTGGTCACGCAATGCTTTGCCACACTACCATGGACTTACGGAACACCTTATCCACCACAGTGGCACTCCACACCGCTTTGCTTCTGATTAAGGAACTCACTTCACAGCAAATGAAGTGATGCAATGAGTCCACCCATGATCAGGGAATTCACAGGTCTTACCATGTTCCCACCATCCTGCAGCAGTGGGTTTGGCAGAACAGGGGAGTGGCCTCTTGCAGACTCAGGTACAGGGCCAGCTATGTGGAGACACCTTGCAGGGCTGAGACAAGGTTCTCTGGGAGGCTGCATATGCTCTGAGACAGCGTCCACTGTATGGTGCTGTTTCTCCCACAGCCAGATTCCCGGGAATCAAGGGGTGGAAATGGAAGTGACACCACACACTATTACTTCCAGGACCTGCTGGCAAAATGTTTCCTTCCTGTTCCTACGACTTTATACTCTGCTGGCCTAGAAGTCTTAGTTCCAACAGGAGATACAACAAGGATCCCCTGGAACTGGAAGTTAAGACTGCCACCTGACCGCTTCAGCTCTGAATTACCAGAAGGGAGTTCCTGGGCTGGAGGGTGACTGATCCTGACTGGGAAGGGGGAGTTGGACACGACTGCACAATGGACGTAAGGAAGAGTGTGTCTGAATATAGGAGATTCCTTTGGACATCTCCTAGTGATTAAAGTCAATGGGAAATTAAAACAATCCAATTCAGGCAGAACTGCTAACATCTTAAACCCTTCAGGAATGAAAGTTTGGGTCACCCACCAGTAAAGAACCATCACCAGCTGAGGTGCTTGCTGAAAGCAAAGGAAATATTCATATAAATACCAACTAAAACCACATGACGAGTTACAGAACTGTAGGCTGTAACTGTCATGAGTATTCCCCCCTTATTTTGTTATATTTGTGTGTGTATATATCCATATACATATTCACCTATATAAAGCAACTATATGCATTTTCTTCCCTCTCTTTTCTCTTTGTCATGTAACATAAGATGTATTAACTTTATACCATAGTTCTTAAGTTACATGATATCAAGAAGAAGAGCAACATGACTCAAGGGCTTTACCTCCTCTTATGGGGAAGGAGTTAGAGCATTTCCTGTTGTATGATTTTTTGCTTCTTTCTGTCTCTTGGCGGCTCTTTGAGGGCTTTGATGATCGGCAGAAGCAGAAGGCACTGCCTCATTCTGGGCCTCTATGTTCTGAAGGGTCAGTTTCATTGTAATCCTCAGACCCTCCAAACACTGGTTGCTTTGGAGATGTCATCACCAAGCTTTTTTGGAGACAGACCCAGGGGACCGGGGCAGATAGGGCACTGACTTCCCCGCCAGTACACCTTAGGTAAACAACTTTGATCTCGCTGGGAATGAACTTCAGCAGCACGGTGCAGGAAGCTGGTATCAAATGAACCCAGGTTTGAGACGATCAAAGAAGGCTGCACCTAAGCCCCCTCCAACCCAAAAGCAACCATAACTTTTTTAATGGTCTTCAATGGAAAGGAAGAAAATAGGGTGAAAAGGACATGAACAGAAGGTAGATTTCTGCAAACAAACCTGTTATAGAATATACTTTACACAGTATAAAACAAAATAAAAAAATTTTAAAGACTAGTTTATTGATTTCTTCTTCTTTTTTTTTTTTTTTAAAGAGGGGGAGAGAGAGGAAGGGAGAAGAGAGAAACTTTGATATGAGAGAATAATACTAATTGGCTGCCTACTGCCCGCCCCTTACCTGGGGTTGAGCCAGCAACCCCGGCATGTGCCCTGACCGGGAATGGAACTGGAAATGGACGACGCCCAACCAACTGAACCACACAGACCAAAATTAATTTTAAAATAATTCCTAAGAATACAAAATAAAACAAAGCTGGTAGCTAGTTAGTGTTATAAGAGAAGAACCAATCCAAGTAATTTTAAAACACAGTCATCTGCACACTCCTAGTGGGATAGGTCAATGA
>NW_005878862.1:0-7378 GCF_000147115.1 Myotis lucifugus | reverse complement strand
AATAACATTGCTGTGAACAGAGGGGTGCATATATTCTTTTGAATTGATGTTTCAAGATTCTTAAGGTATATTCCAAGAAGTGGAATTGCTGCATCAAAAGGCAGTTCCATTTTTAATATTTTGAGGAAACTCCATACTGTTTTCCACAGTGGCTGTACCAGTCTGCATTCCCACCAACAGTGTACTAGGGTACCTTTTTCTCCACATCCTCTCCAGCACTTGTTGATTTATTGATGGTAGCCATTCTGGCAGGTGTGAGGTGACACCTCATTGTAGTTTTAATTTGCATCTCTCTGGTGATTAGTGAGGTTGAGCATTTTTTCATATGTCTATTGGCCATATGTATGTCCTCTTTGGAAAAATGTCTATTCAGATCCTTTACCCATTTTTTTTCATTTATTTTTTTTATTGTCTAAAGTTTTACATATGTCTCCTTTTCCCCCAATTGACCTCCCCCCATCCACCCATTCCCACCCCGGGCAAGCCCCCACCGCCCCAGTGTCTGTGTCCATTGGTTCTGCTCATATGCATGCATACAAGTCCTTTGGTTGCTCTCTAACCCCCCACCCCCCATACCATTTGTCTCTGGATCTATTCTTGTTCATCAAATTATGTTGATCATTATATCCCACATATGAGTGAGATCATGTGATATTTATCTTTCTCTGACTGGCTTATTTCGCTTAGCGTAATGCTCTCCAGTTCCATCCATGCTGTTGCAAATGGTAAGAATTCCTTCTTTTTTACAGCAGCGTAGTATTCCATGGTGTAGATGGACCACAGTTTTCTAATCCACTCGTCTGCTGATGGGCACTTAGGCTGTTTCCAGATCTTAGCTATGGTGAATTGTGCTGCTATGAACATAGGGGTGCATATATCCTTTCTGATGGGTGTTTCTGGTTTCTTGGGATATATTCCTAGAAGTGGCATCACTGGGTCCAACGGGAGTTCCATTTTTAACCATTAGAGGAAACTCCATACTGTTCTCCACAGTGGCTGCACCAGTCTGCATTCCCACCAGCAGTGCAGAAGGGTTCCTTTTTCTCCACATCCTCGCCAGCACTTGTTGTTTGTTGATTTTATGGAGGGAGATTTTATGATTCAAGCCTTTCATGGTGTTAGATGTTGGGGAGCCATTTACCAAAGGTACGGATAGACACAGTGCGACCTTCGCTCGCAGCGAGAGGCAGTAGCCTGTGTCCCAGGAGGGGCACCCTGAGACCCCGTTAGCCTGGGCTGTGGATTACCTGCCCTTGGAATGCAGGGGCCTGTGTGTGCAGCGTCTGTGCTGAGCAGAAAGGTACAGTAGCACGTCTACAATCCAGCTGCTGCTGCTGCAAAGTTTAATGTCTTTGGAGCAAAAGCTGTATGTGGGCAAACTGGTGATGCTCAAGGTCAGTTTGGGGTTAGAATATAAAACAGGCCCCACCCAGAAACACGTGTGTTTTCATCAGCATTTTAATTGTTTTTTTTTAAATATATATATATATATATATATATATATATATTTTAAAAATATATTTATTGATTTCAGAGAGGAAAGGAGAGGGAGGGAGAGAGAGAGACAGAAACATCAATGATGACAGAGAATCATTGACCGGCTGCCTCCTGCATGCCCCCCACTAGGGATCGAGCCTGCAACCCAGGCATGTTCCTTGACTGGAATCGAACCTGGGACCCTTCAGTCTGCAGGCTGATGCTCTATCCACTGAGCCATACCAGCTAGGGCTTTTTATTGATTTCAGAGAGGAAGGGAGAGGGAGACATAGAAACATCAATGATGAGAGTCACAGATCGGCTGCCTCCTGCACGCCCCCCACTGGGGATGGAGCCCACAACCCCGGGCCTGTGCCGTGACCGGGAATCGCACCGGGACCTCCTGGTTCCTCGGTCGGCGCTCAGCCACGGAGCCACGCCGGCCGGGCTTTATCAGCGCTGTGAGACTTCCTTCCACCGCGTTCTGGTGTGAAATGGCTTCGGCTCTATTCGGTGTCGGCCTTTCTCTCCCTCGGCGCCGTCAGCGGTGACCTTTGCTCCTTGTGCTCCTTGTTGTGCAGCCAGGAAGAGAGCGACGACGGAGACGGCCGTGGCCCTGGAGAAGCTGTTCCCGAGACAGTGCCAGGTCCTGGGGGTCGTGGCCCCGGGGATTGTCGGTGAGAGGGGTGCCCCCTGGCGGCCTCCCCCTCGCATTCCTGCGGGTCCTGGCCTGGGGGGGGGGGGGCGCCTTGTAGCTTAAAGCCCAAGATACATAGAAGGTGGCTCATTGGCACCTCTCAGGGCTGTGTGTACAAACCAGCTGCACTCATGTCTGTCTGCTTTTTTTAAAATATATTTTTATTGATTTCAGAGAGGAAGGGAGAGGGGGTGAGAGAAACATCAATGATGAAAGGGAATCATGGATCGGCTGCCTCCTGCACGCCCCCCACTGGGGATCGAGCCCGCAACCTGGGCATGTACCCTTGACCAGAATCGAACCCAGGACCCTTTAGTCCTGAGGCCAATGATCTATCCACTGAGCCAAACCGGCCAGGGCTCTTTCTTCTTTTTTTTAAGCTATGTTTTCATTGATTTCAGAGAGGAAGAGAGAGAGAGACAAACATCAATGATGAGAGGGAATTATGGATCGGCTGCCTCCTGCACGCCCCACACTGGGGATTGAGCCCACAACCCGGGCATGTGCCCTGACCGGGAATCGAACTGTGAACTCCTGGTTCATAGGTCGACGCTCAACCACTGAGCCACGCTGGCCGGGCACTGGTCCTGTTTTTAATTAGGGCCTCACCCTTAGGATCTCCTGTAACCTTACTTTCCTCTTTAAGGCCTTCTCTCCATAGACAGTCCCAGTGGAGGTTAGGACTTCATATGAATTTTGGGGGAGATACAATTTTGTCCCTAACCCCCACCTTTAAAATTCGCAACGTATTACAAACATATTTCCGTGTCAGTTAGGATGTCTGTCATTCTTAATGGCTACATTTCATTATATAATGTAACTTCTTTTAAAAAATATTTCAAGAAAAACCATCTTTAATATATAACGTAACTTTTAATCTTAATGCCAGTGTAGAGCATTTCAGTTTTTCTTTCTTATTTGTTACTACAAACTCCCTGATAGAAGTATTTCTGTGAGTGTGAGTGTGTACTTTACGTAATGGTCAAATATTTTAGCCCAGGATACATTTTTTTAAAGTGGAATTGCTGTGAAGAAGTATTCATTCCTCTCCACCCCAGGCACAACTTTTTATTTAGAAAAACTTCAATCCTATAGAAAAGTTGGAAGAATCATAGTACAATACACACCCCCACACTGTCCATCTAGATTCACCATCTAAAGGAATGTTGCAACACTAGCTCGTTCTGTCTCTGCTTATGAACACACTAGAGGCCCGGTGCACGATTCGTGCACATTGATAGGAAATTAATTAGAAGAGATATTTTAGAGGCTGGGAAGGGACCGCGGGAGGGCTCCAGGGCGTGTCCGGCCCATCTCGCCCAGTCCCAATTGACTGGACCCCAGCAGCAAGCTAACCTACCGGTTGGAGCGTCTGCCCCCTGGTGGTCAGTGCGTGTCATAGCAAGTGGTCGAACAAATGGTCGGACACTTACCATATTAGGCTTTTATTTGCAAGGGAATCGCAGACATCACGACTCTGTACCCCTAAGAATGTCAGAGCTGAACACGCTCTCGGGTCGTGGCCTGTGAGCCTGCTGGCTGGTGATCGGGTGGGGCTGGCCACGTGCGCGGTGACGGAACGAATCCCCCGTTTTTACTGACTCTGGACGAAGCTGCTTCCCTTTTCTCCTAGTGACGCCCATGGGCCCCGGGAGCAGCCGGCCTCAGGAGATAGAGATCGGAGAGTCTGGGTTTGCCCTGCTGTTCCCTCAGGTGGAAGGAATAAAAATACAACCCTTTCGTTTTGTCAAGAATCCAAAGAATTTATCGCTAGAACGACGTCGCTTCACTGAGGCTGGTAAGTCGCTGTCATGACGGTCCGTTCCCCGTCTCGGTGGTGGATTCTGAGGGTCCGAATGAAGCGCAGGCCCCGGAGGTGTGGGCGAGTCGGACTAGCCATGAACGAGGCTGGTGCGGTGCATTCTGAGTTTTAGAAAAAGTGAGTTCAGCCCGGCCAGCGTGGCTCAGGGGTTGAGCGTCGACCTAGGAACCAGGAGGTCACGGTTCCATTCCCAGTCAGGGCACATGCCCGGGTTGTGGGCTTGATCTCCAGTGTGGGGCGTGCAGGAGGCAGCCGGTCCGTGATTCTCTCTCATCGTGGATGTTTCTCTCTCTCCCTCTCCCTTCCTGTCTGAAATCAATAAAAATATGTTTAGAAAAGAAGGAAAAAGTGTGAGTTCAGGCAGACTGTCGAGCGAGGACGCATCAGGCAGAGGACGCGTGGCCGAAGCAGGCGGTCCCGAGAGACCACCGAGAGGCGTTAGAGAACGGCTTAGGGTCTCAGCTCTCATGCGACAGCGTATGAAGCGACACGCTAGCTACTCAGCGAAGTGAGGCCTTTTATCTACATCTGCAAATGAATCGATCGATCGGCACTAACTGGTTAAAAAAAATCTTGTTGGCATAGAAACTATTCAATGGTGACCCCGGCTGTGTGCGTGCCAGCCGCCCGTGGAGATGAGCCTCTGTTATTGGAAATGGCTCTGAACCCCGTGGGGGTAAAAGATTGTGCAGCCGCCAAGGGGAACATCTGTGAATGGTTTGCTAATCAGAAGAGGAAAGGAGCCCAGGCCGGTGTGGCTCGATGGATAGAGCCTCGGCCTCAGGACTAAAGGATCTCGGGTTCGATTCCGGTCAAGGGCACCTACCTCGGTTGCAGACTCGATCGCCAGCCCTGGTTGTGACGAGGCGTTTGGGAGGCAACCAATCGATGCATCTCTCTCACGTCGATGTTTCTCTGTCCCCCGTCTCTTCCGCCATTTAGTTTTTGTTTTATTTTTAAATATATTTTTATTGATGTCAGAGAGGAAGGGAGAGGGAGAAACGTCAATGATGAGAATCATGGATCGGCTGCCTCCTGCACGCCCCCCACTGGGGATCGAGCCCGCAACCCGGGCCTGTGCCCCTGACCGGGAATCGAACCTGGGACCCTTCCGTCCATGGGCCGACGCTCTATCCCCTGAGCCACACCGGTTAGGGCGGGTCTTAGGTTTTTTAATGGGAGAATTGTTGCCCAGATGTTGAGTCATGTTACAGTTTATAACAGTCGGGGGACTTGTATATACTAGTAACTCGGAGAGCATGTCACTCAAAGCGAGGAAAAGGGAGTTTCCCTAGAGTGACGGTGCCGTCCCGTCTGCAGGCGTCCCTCACGTGCCTTCCTCCCCGCAGGCCTCCTGGACAACCCGGAGCTCCGCGTGGTGCTGGTGTTCGGCTACAACTGCTGCAAGGTGGGCGCCAGCAGCTACCTGCAGCGCGTGGTCCGCGCCTTCGGCGACACCAACGTCGTGGTGGCCGGGGGCCAGGTGGACAACCTGGTGTCGCTGACCTCTGACACGTACGTCCGGCGCCGCCACTTTCCCCGTCGCGTTCCAGGGGTTTTGTTACCGCGGGTCTTTTTGGTTTGTTTTTTATTTTATGTTTTCCTCCGGCTTTATTGTCAGACACGCTGTATGAACACAACACAGCAGACAGCAGGGGTCCTCTTGGGAAAAAAAAACAAACAGCAAGGAAGGGAGAGGTTCCAGAAACTTTATGGACCGAGCAACATAAAGCTAAAAATGGCCCTAACCGGTGTGGCTCAGTGGATAGAGCATCAGCCGGCCTGCGGACTGAAAGGTCCCGGGTTTGATTCCCGGTCAAGGGCACAGGCCCAGGTTGTGGGCTCGATCCTCAATGTGGTGCGTGCAGGAGGCAGCCGATCCATGATTCTCTCTCATCATGGATGTTTCTCTCTCTCTCTCTCCCTCTCCTTTCCTCTCTGAAACCAATAAAAAATATATATTAAAAAAAAAAAATAAAGCTAGAAACGCCCTCCATGATTGAATATTTATAGCTGAATATTCGGGGGGAAAAGACACCAAAGATGTAAATAATACCAAAAAGCTGCACTTAGGAGATGTCACTGTGTGCAGGCATAGAAGGGCAAGATGACTGTTAAGGCAGCGAGAAAGGTCAGGGTCCCCTCCTACACACTCCGGAGTGGTTCAGGAATCTTGGTGGAGGTACATTTGCCCTTTTGTATTTGTTTAAAAAAATATATATATATATATACTATTTTTTAAAAATATATTTTTATTGATTTCAGAGAGGAAGGGAGAGGGAGGGAGAGATGGAAACATCAATGATGAGAGAGAATCACTGACTGGCTGCCTCCTGCACGCCCCACACTGGGGATCGAGCCGTGACCTCCCGGTTCATAGGTGGGCGCTCGACCACGGAGCCACGTGGGCCGGGCTGATCTTTCCTGCGAGCACGTGGCACGTTCCGTGTCGTCTCGTGCTCAGCGGCCCGTTCTGCTTGCGTCCCCAGGTGCCCCCTGGACGTCGATGGCACCGGCGTGGTCGGGCTGTCGGTGAGCGGCCAGCGCGTGCAGAGCGCCTCGGTGCTGCTGAGCGAGGACGTCAGCGACGAGAAGGCCGTGGAGGCCGCCATGCAGCGCCTCAAGGCCGCCGGCATCCCCGAGCGGGACACGGTGGGCTTCATGTTCGCCTGCGTGGGCCGCGGCGCCCAGTTCTACCGGGCCCGGGGCAACGTGGAGGCCGACGCGTTCCGGAAGGCCTTCCCCGGCGTGCCCCTGTTCGGCTTCTTCGGCAACGGCGAGATCGGCTGCGACCGCATCGTCACGGGCAACTTCGTGCTGCGGCGCTGCAGCGAGGTGCGGGCCGAGGACCTGTTCCACAGCTACACCACCGTCCTGGCGCTGGTGCACCTGGGCGCCTCCAGGTGAGGCCCGGCCTCCCCCGCACCTGCCGGGCGCCGCCTCCGGGAACGCGGGGACTGGGAATATATGTCTTTGAAACGAAAATAACTACATGTATCTGTTTTGTAGCTCGGACACTCTAGGGTTTCTCGGGTGGTTTCTAACGTCAGAGGAAGGAGGGCTCTGGCATCGGGCGCAGACCCACCGATTGTGGCCCTGGCCCAGGTCCCGCGGCTGCCGGGCGTGTCAGTAACCAGACGCCGGCTCGGGAGCCGGGAAGGGCCGTGACATGACGGGGTGGGCGTCCGTGGCTCCCTCTGCAGGGCGAGTCGGTCGTTGAGCAGAACCACGAAGACACTTTGCTCCCTGAATAAAGGAGGAAACTGTTCGGATGGCCCGGGAGATCTTTCTCTGCTTCCCAGCTTGACCAGATTCTTTCAGCGGCGACAACAGAAGGGTGACGGACTTTTTACGCCTTTGATAAACACGAAGGAGTTATTTTT
>NW_005878861.1:0-7379 GCF_000147115.1 Myotis lucifugus | reverse complement strand
TCTCTCTCTCTCACACACACACACACACACACACCCAAGGAGACACCTCTTCTGATCCACTAGAACATACAGTTCAGAATCTAGGTTTTGCTGGAGTACAATAATGTACTTCACTGTAACAAAAAAGGAATCGTTTCTGTAATGTGTATCTCCAAACAGAAGAGCAGGCAGGAAAGTATTTTGCTGGTATAATAAACTTGCGTGTTCAAACAGTTTCTCTTTAATTATTAGCCTGGCCCTTGTATCTTTGGCTAATCGATAGCTGGCCTTTTGATGAAATCGGGTGTCATTTCCCTATGGTTTATCTTTGTGCAAACTGTAAATTGTCCAGATTAATGATTTTAAAGGTACTTCCTTAACATCAGTAATTTTCCCTCTGCTTTTATCACAGAAGAACTTCTGCTCGAGTGACTGAACTCTGATCTTGACACAGTATGGTAAGTTGTGGAGTGCCTCACCCTACCTGGTGCCAGCTGCAGACAGGTACAGGATGCTTACTCAGTGGCTATTGACTTATACAGAGGGTTGTTTGCTCAACAGAGGGCAGGGAGGAGGAAATGAAAAGGCAGTTTCTTTCTTTGTTTTTAATATTTTTATTGATTTCAGAGAGGAAGGGAGAGGGAGAGAGAGATAGGAACATCCATGATGAGAGAGAATCATTGATTGGCTGCCTCCTGCACGCCCCGGCTTGGAGATGGAGGCCACAACCCAGGCATGTGCCCTTGACAGGAATTGAACCCGGGACCCTTCAGTCCACAGGCCAATGCTCTATCCACTGAGCCAAACCAGTTAGGGCAAGGCAGTTGTTGTTTTTTTGTGTTTTGGTTTTTTTAAAAATAAATTTTATTGATTTTTTTACAGAGAGGAAGGGAAAGGGAAAAGGATAGAGAGTTAGAAAAATCGATGAGAGAGAAACATCGATCAGCTGCCTCCTGCACACTCCTTACTGGAGATGTGCCTGCAACCAAGGTACATGCCCTTGACCGGAATCGAATCTGGGACCTTTCAGTCCGCAGGCCGATGCTCTGTCCACTGAGCCTAACTGGTTAGGGCAAGGCGGTTGTTGTTTTCTTAAGCACCATTTTAATTTCTTTTGGGGGTGGTGAGTAACTTGACCCTGAAAATTCATTCAAAGAGAATCCTTTGAATTCTTCTAACATCCTGAAATACAGAAACAAGTTGTAGGCCATTATAGAAAATTTAGGCAAAGAAAAAGGAAAAACTGAAAACCCTGTAGATTATACCATCAGGAGATGAGTGCCCTCCGCATTTTGGTGTAACCCCATGGTTACAGACTCATCAAGAAGGCAGTATCCAGCCATATGGGCTTGTCATCTGCCTCCTGCTTTTGACTGTGACTGGACTCCTCAGAGCTTGGTTATCTGATCTTTGAGACAGGCGGGCAATTGAATCCCTTTGAGGATTCCATAAAGTTCAAGGTGAGATGGAAACTGAGACTCTTAGTTGCAAACATGGCTCTACCTGAGGCTGGCCATCTGCTCTCCTTCTCCCACCCAAATACGGTTTCTGAATAGGCAGGTGATTCTGACCCCTGCTGTTTGGGAAGAGAATAATAGAAGTAGGATCTTATACCTGGGGAGAACTAGAGATCCCGTCAGATCTGGACGCCTTCCTTTAGGAAGATGGACTTGTAAACTATCCTGAACAAATAGTAATATTTAAAAAAATGTTTACGTTAGACATTCCAGAATTTTCTTCATCATCCCTGGCAGTCAAAAGCTTACTCATGTCTGTTCCAAATCATTTATGCTTTCATTTAAAATTCATTCCTTCTTGATAGATTCTCCTTGGGCATGTCAAACATTTATTCAGAAAATTTTACAGTGCCCTTACTTTGTGCCAGATACGGTATTTGGCTCTGGGGACTCCAAATTAATAGGACACCCTTCCTGTCCGTAACAAGGTCACAGCCTTCCCACAGGTGATGACTGTAATCAAGAGATCCTTTAATGTGCTTTCTACTCAAGGAAAATTACCTCAGTTGCTCTCAGCTTTCCTCCTAGGGCCTGTTTTCCCATCATGACTGTTACTTATTGAACAGATGAAGGAAAATTTTTAAAATATATTTTTATTGATCTCAAGGAGTAAGGGAGAGAGAAATAGAAACATCAATGATGAGAGAGAATTATTGACTGGCAGCCTCCTGCACGCCCCCTGCTGGGGATTGAGCCAGCAAGCTGGGCATGTGCCCTTGACCAGAATCAAACCCAGGACCCTTCAGTCTGCAGGCCTAGGCTCTATCCACTGAGCCAAACCAGCGAGGGCCAGATGAAGGAAATTTTTAAAGGAAAGGAAAAACACACAATAGTCACAATATTGTAATTTCTAATTATTTTTCATCATTTTATTTTATTCCCTACTCAATTTTTTTTTAATATATTTTATTGATTTTTCACAGAGAGGAAGGGAGAGAGATAGAGAGTTAGAAACATCGATGAGAGAGAAACATCGATCAGCTGCCTCCTGCACATCTCCTACTGGGGGTATGCCCGCAACCAAGGTACATGCCTTTGACCGGAATCGAACCTGGGACCTTTCAGTCCGCAGGCCGACGCTCTATCCACTGAGCCAAACCGGTTTCGGCTTATTCCCTACTCAATTATATCAGGGTTTTTAAACAGTAGTAAAAGAGCATAAATAACAGTTAAGTATGTATTTACTCTAATTTTTGCAATGCTAACATGTTTATATTACATTTTGTACCTTATTAAAATTATTTAATCTAGATGATGAAAGTATGGATGTTTTCATTTTCTTCATAAATTTTAAAAAATATCTTCCAAATCTAGACAGTGATTATATGATACATTTCTAAAAGGAAAACGTGGTTTTTTTTGTTTGTTTTTTTAAATATATTTTATTGATTTTTTTACAGAGAGGAAGGGAGAGAGATAGAGAGCTAGAAACATCAATGAGAGAGAAACACCGATTAGCTGCCTCCTGCACATCTCCCACTGGGGATGTGCCCGCAACCCAGGTACATGCCCTTGACCAGAATCGAACCTGGGACCTTTCAGTCCGCAGGCCGACGCTCCATCCACTGAGCCAAACCGGTTTCGGCAGGAAAACGTGTTTTAAAAGCTATTGTACTCAGGCATTTAAAAAAAATTTATAGAGGTTTAATTTACATGCAGTGAAATGCAGAGCCCTTAAGGTTACTGGTAAATGAGTTTTGACAAATACTTGTACCATGTCGTGTATTTCTCCATCACGATAGGACATTTTATCACTCCAGGAAGTTCACTGATGCCCCTTTCAGGTCCCCTCTCTGTTTCTCAGCCCCCACCGGAAATGCAGCCATTTTTCTGACTGTTACCACCATAGATAGTGACTGTTTTGCCTGTTCTAGAACAGCCCATACATGTGAACATGGAGCCTGTACTCTTTTGTGTCTGGCTTCTGTTGCTGAGCATTATATTTTTTGTAATCCATCTGTGTTGCTGTGTCAGCAGTTTGTTCCTCCATTGCTTTTTATTGTTGATTAGTATTCCATTATGTTGCATCCAATCCTTTTTACTTTTATCACCGTTATTATCATTTCAATAACTGGATAATATCTCATTGGTTGTGATATATCACCTATTTCTAGCTATTCATTTTTGTCATTCTCCCCCACATCCTTCCTGTTTCCTTTGCCTGCTATCACAAGAAATTTTTCTGGGGTGGAATCCCCTGCCTTCCCAGAATGCATAATGGTACATTATGCCCTGGAATGTGATCAATACAAATATTTTAGAGGTGACAGGAACAAATTTCCCAAGCTTATCTTTTTCCTGGAAAAAAAAGAGTCACTAAGAATGCTAATTGATAAGCTGAACCATGTTTGCAAATCCCTCTATCGATTCATCTTGTTAGATAGTAGTCCCTTAGTAATGCATTTTGAATGTAGTGTTTGAGTACCATCCAATTTTTTTTTCAACACTGGAGTTCCAAAAGAACCTTGTGAAACATTCAACTCAGGAAGCTGTCTCATGGTAGGGTCAAGGGCTGAATTAGGCCATGTTGGAATTTTGATAGCAAATTATAAATATGCTTATTACAGACGATATATAGTAGAAGAAAAGAAGTGCCTGTGTTAATTTCCTGTAACAAAGTACTACGACCTGGGTGACTTAAAATAATAGAAATTTGTTTCCTCACATTTCTGGAGCCAGAAGTCTGTAATCAAGGATTGGCACAGCCATGATCTCTCTAAAACCTATGGGGTGGTTTGCTGTCAATCTTTAGGTGTTCCCTGGCTTGCAGCTGCCTAACTCCCATCTCTGCCTTAATCGTCATATGGTGTCCTCCCTGTGTGGATCTGTCTTCACATGCTGGTTTCTTATAAGGATACCAGTCATATCGAATTAAAGAATCAATCTACTTCAGTATGGCCCCATCTTAATTTATTAATTACATCTATAATGACCCTATTTCCAAATAAGATCACAATCTGAAGTACTGGGGCTTAGGACTTTAACATATCTTTTTGGGGGATGGGGGTACAATTCCACCCATAGCAGTATCCAAGAAAGTTAAGGTCATAGATTTCTACTCTCCTCTGTCAGGTGTATGAGGATGCTGACCAAGTGCTGGATGCTGACCGTGTCTAGGAGGTGAATGCCTGGTCTTTCAGCAGATGAGGCCCACACTCTGTGGTACCTGAGGCCTTTGGATGGGCTTGGTGTGGTCCAGAGGGGGCCTGAGAGGGCCAGGCCAAGGTAGACCAGCTCTAAGAGCTCAAGTCTGACTTGTCAGAGAACTTCCCTAGTGTAGAAAACTCCTCCATGCCTTTAGATGACCCATATTGCATCATTGGGGCAAATTAAATCGTTAGAAAGCTTTACATCTATTCTACGTGGTTTTTGACACCTTGTACAAATATTCTATTCCGGGTTTTGCTTTGGCATTATCCCATAGGCTTGCATTAGGGATTTTAACAGAAATATATATACAGTATAAGAATTTCACAATTATGTTCATTGTGGAGATGTTGCTGAAGTCATATTTAATTATGGTGATGATAGCCACTGAGGTTGGGTTTTTGTTTTAGAGTTTACTGTTTGCTGGGTTCTATGCTAAGTGCTTTCCTATATTATCCTGCTTCATTATTACAACAACCTTGTGAGTTGATGTTATTATCCTTAATATACAGGTGGGAAAAATTAACCCTAGACCATACAACTAGAAAGAATTGAAGCCAAGATTCAAACTCGGGTCTATCCCACTCCGATTTCTGTGTTCCTCCCCACTAAGCTTTACTACCTCTCACTATAGCCTATAAAAAAATAAAATAGAACCACAGTATCATCATCATACCTAAAAAAATGTTTACACTGATTCCTTAATGTCATCAATATTTTCAGTGTTCAAATTTCCAATTGTCTCATAAATATCATGTTTTTTTACTGTTTGATTCAGGATGCAAATAAGGTTCCCCCCTTATGATTATTGATATGCCTTTCAAATCTCTTTTTAGCTGTAGTTCCTTTCTATCTCTCTCTTTTCTAATTTCCCTTGTAATTTATTTATCTATAACCCTGTGGTGTGGGTTAATATTTTCTTCTCTCATATTTACTGTAAGTTGGTATTTGACTCTAGAGGCTTGATCAGATTCAGATTTGATTTTCTTTTTCCCTTTGTGTATCTGTGTGTTGGGGGTGGGGGGTTGGGTGAGCAAAATTACTGCATAGGTTGCTGTATCACTTATTTGACCTC
Organism: Myotis lucifugus; assembly: GCF_000147115.1. Lineage (NCBI taxonomy): Eukaryota > Metazoa > Chordata > Mammalia > Chiroptera > Vespertilionidae > Myotis > Myotis lucifugus. The sequence goes on along the minus strand of NW_005878861.1, from coordinate 1,661 downwards.
TCTGCTCTTTCCCCACCCTCTTCAGCCACCCTGGCCTCTGTCCAGCTGCTCCCATAAAAGCTAGTTCCAGCCCCAGGGCCTTTGTCTTAGCTGTTCCCTCTGCCTGTAACACTTTCCCCCTGATCTTTGCATGGTCAGCTGCTTCATGTCATTGGGATCTTGGCTTATAGGTCCCTCCACAGAGCAGCCCCTCCAGGACCTCTCTATCTGATCCATAACACTTCTCCCCACCGGACACTTGGTGGAATATTTATTTGTTGGCTTGTTTACTATCTGCCCTTCCCTCCCCTCCCCCCTGAACTAGAGCATCAGCTCCATGAAAGCAGGAACCTCATCCCTCATGGTCCCTATTGTATTCCTTGCACCTAGAATAGTGTCTGGTCCATGGTAGGTGCTCAGCAAATTTTGCTGAATGAGATGCTTCCATGTCGGTCAGATACTGCCTCTCAGTCACCTCTTTCTCTGTGTTCAGGCAACCAAAGGAGGCACCATCAAAGCTGCTTCAGGATTCAATGCCACTGAAGATGCCCAGACCCTGAGGAAGGCCATGAAAGGGTTGGGTAAGTGTTGTGCGTCACAGAGCTGCACAGAGTGCTGTGTCCACTGGCCACTGTGAAGAGGTCTCACTCTAAAAAACACACAGTGGGAACCAGTTGGCTCTTCAGGACAAATTAGATGGAAGGGTCTTAATTATTAATTTAACTATAGAATTTTTAATTTAATGTTCTCATTCTATCTTTTTCCAATTATTTAAACCTGTTTTGCATCACAGCATTTTGAATCTATATGTAAATATTTAGAAATGTATTTGTTCTCCAGTTAATGCTAGATGTGTGTAGTGCCATAAGGTTTATAAAGCCCTTTCACAAATACTATCTCAGTGGGTATATACAGTGACCCTGTGATTTAGTGAAAGCAGCTATTGCTACTGTTACTTTTGCCCCATTTTACAAATGTGAAATTGAGCCCCAGAGAAGTTAAGTAACATAGTAAGACACATAGTAAATAGAACTGAGCCATGACTCACAGTCAACAGACCCAGTGCCAAGCTCGGCTTGCCCACGCTAAGATCACATTCTTTCCCTTGAGTCCTCTGCCTGTTGCTGTGATAGGCACAGCTGCCCAAGACCAACGTGCAGTGTATGGGACTTTATGTGACAAGACTGTGTGTACACGACTCGGAGGGCTTGCCTTCCCTCGCACTACCCTCCACTTAGCTCCCTGAGGCCAAGGCTTCATGCCAGGTGCACTGCAGGCTACCCTGGCCCAGGTCCTTGCCTGGGTGGACATTTGGCCAGAGAAGTGCTCCCTGATTGTAGCTGCTATTTAGAATTTCCCTGAGATTTAGATAAAAATCTTGGCCATGAGGCCTCAGTCCTCAGTTTTTCTATCTAAGAAGAAATCATTTTACTTAGCCCCAATGCTCCTAATAGCAGCAGCAACAATAGCAATTATAATGAACATTTGGTAAGCCCTACTATGTGTCATGCACAATGGATTACATGGATTAACTGTTTTAATCCTGATAGCACTTTTACTGATGAGAAAGTTGAGATTTAACCTGGCCGGCATGGCTCAGTGGTTGAGCATGGACCTATGAACCAGGATTCCCGGTCAGGGCACATGCCTGGGTTGTGGGCTCGATCCCCAGTAGGGGGCGT
>NW_005878860.1:0-7380 GCF_000147115.1 Myotis lucifugus | reverse complement strand
CTAGACGTTGTTTTGGTCTTTGTTGTTTTTTTGGGCGAAAAGTTGTTGGTTTTATTCCCGAGGCATCCATTGGTTACACTCTTCTCATCCTGGGTTTTGTTTCCCAGAAGTTGAGCTCCTGAGGGTTTGTCCCTGGGACGGGGCCGGGAGAGGGGCTGCAGGAGCTGCTCACAGAGGCGCCAGTCCCTGGAGGTGGAGGTCTCCGTGGTGCCCTGCGGAAGGCTGGGCCCTGGCACGTCTCCCAGCCACCCCGGCTGCCTGCCCAAAGCCTGGGCCGGATGCTGAGGGTGTCCATGGAGCCTGTGGGTGCATTGGGGAGGCAAGGCCGGCGCCCGTGTTCTGGCCACCCTAAGGCCTCCTGCACCCGTATGCGAATGGAAGGAAGGTAGGAGCTCCCAGGGAACGGCCGAGATGGAAGTCCTGCCGGCCTAGCGGAGGGAAGCTCGGAGTGGGAGTTACATTTTATTCATTTGTTTTCCGTTAATCCTCACCTGAGGATGATTTCCCATTGGTTTTTAGAGAGAGTGGAAGGAAGGGGGAGAGACATTAAGGAATATCTACGTGAGAGAGACACATCAGTTGGTTGGCAAGGCTGGGCATCGAGCCTGCAACTGAGGTACGTGCCCTTGACCGGAATCGAACCCGTGACCCTTGGGTCTGCAGGCCGACGCTCTATCCACTGAGCCAAACTGACTAGGGCGTTAAATTTGATTTTAATGACATCCTGAGTCCGTGGAGCAGGATCTGTTCTTGCTGCACCCTATTGTGTATCTCGCCACCCTCCTTGCCCAAAATTTGCCAGTCGGGAAAGCTGTGTGGTCCCCAGGGCACGCCTAAATGGGAGGGTGCCAAGGAGCACCGACCGGCGACAACCTGGGGTCTGGGCAGGTGCATGGCATGTGCGATGGCCAGCCAGCCTCTGCCTCCCGGTGGGCCTGCCGTGGGGGGCCCCACGGTGTGCAAGGTTAGCTGCCTCCTTCTAACGGAGCGCCAAGGCGAGGCCTTCACTAGTCTTTCCTTTTGAACGACGAGCCGTGAGGAGCCAGGAGTATTGGGAGCGGTGGGTGCGAGCTCAGTCTTCTAAGGTGTTACTGTCTGGAATTGTCCGCCGGGCGGCAGGTGAAACGGACTACCCATCCCTGCACTCCCCTCACCCTCAAGGTCTTTCTCATATTTGTTATCGCTCATTATATAATATTTTCCCCCAAACGACTGGGTTTTTGTGTTGTTTTTTTTGCTTGAAAATTTCCAGCACTGCAACGGGGTTTCCTTTCCCGAGTCACATTTTTTTTTTAAAGAAACTTTTTATTTGGGAATAATTTTAGATTTTTAGAAAAACTGCAAAGATAATACAGAATGTCCCTGCCTGCCCTTCACCCAGTTTCCCCTGATGTTAGCATCTTATGTAACCGTGGCACACTTGTCAAAACAGACGTTACCACGGGCACATCACGGTGAATTAAACTCACATTTTATTCGGGGTTTTTCCCTTTCCTCCCACAAATGCCCCTTTTCTATGCCAGGACCCGACCCAGGCCCCGCGGGGCACCCAGACATCCCAGCTCATGGTGTTTCGAGGTTGTTGTTTCGCCTCCCCGCCCCGTCTTCAGCACACGCCTCTGAGTCAGTCACCTGTCCTGTCCATCCTGTGGCCTCCGAGCCACCAAAGTGTCGTTCCTGTCACTGAATCCCCAAACTGTAGCAGGTAATGTCTCTTTCGTAAAGTTCCCAACTCTCCTACGATATCTGCCAAGCTGGTAAAATTTTGACAAAATTTAAAGACAGCCTGGGCCACGGGCCAGATCTTCAGAGCAGCTTCAAAATAAAATTCGGGGGGAAGCCTTCCCCGGAGACCGCGGGGAAAGGCGTAAGTACAAACCTCAGGAGTGCACGTGTTTTTTCCTTTGCATGCAAATTTGGAAATTTCCATATTCCTCCTTGTTTATGGGCCCAAAAGGTTAGGAGGCAAATGGTTCTGTACAAAAATCCTTTCAGTGGAAAGATTAGCATACGCCGCCTTTAAAACACTCTTAATAGTTTTTAATATCCATAGACTTTCATATATGATTGTCTAAGTAATCCAGTTGGGAAATTAATTGCTTGATCTTGCATGTTTCCGAGTACAAGACGTGGAGGGCATATCAGAACGCGATTCTGTTTGATGGTATCTGGAGATAGACTCGCTCTTGGAATTGATTTTTGGGTCCATCGGCACCAGCGGTGATGGCGTGTGAACCGGGGAGGCTGGCTGTGCCGTCTGACCCTGCTCTTCGCGTGTGGGCCTGTGGCGTGGGGTGACTCGGTTCTTTAGGGTTTACGTGGGTGTGTCTGAAGAGCCACCAGCTTGGTCGAGGGGTGAAGTGCTCCCCAGGCCTCTGATTGGCTCCCCAGGCCTCTGATTGACATGTGGGTGGCTCAGGTGGGTAGGCCTGCTCCTCAGTCCCTTCGGCGGGGCGGGGCATGGGGTGCATGGGGTGCAGGAGCCACACGGGGCCCTAGCAGCTCTCAGGCGGCCCCGGGTGGGGAGACAGGTGTGCAGGCCACCTGAGCCTTCTCCTGTGGCCCGGGCGGAGCCCAGGGAGGTCTTGGTGGTAGAAGCAGCCAGGTCTGTGGGCACCTCCATCGCCCCTATTGACAGACGTGCCGGGGGAGGGGTGGTGCCTAATACCCATTTGGGGGCAACCCTGGCTGCGTGTTTGACTGGGAGTGTTGCAGGCAGGGACGGTCTCGGGGAGACTTTTGCTATCGATGCCTCCTCCGTCCTGTTTTCTGGGCGATGCCTTGTTGACTGAGGAGAGAATGTCGCCCCTCGCCCCTCCGTCTGTCTCATTAGCTCACCTCTGCTGATGCCATGCGAGCCGGCCTTGGAGGGGCCCGGGAGTGGGTCAGGTCCCCCGGCTGTGCCGGATCATGGGCATGGGGGCTCTTCCGGGGTGTCGTTCCGTTTGGAGAGAAACCGCCCTGTGAGTGTGTCTTTAAGGTCTGCTGTCTCCCCGTGGCGCACCCTGCGGCTGGGGTAGGAATCCGCCTCGGAGAGGAGCTGCCCGGCCGACCGCACTGGCTCGCGGTTTAGGACGGGCTTTGCACGCCCCACTCTAGCTCTGCGGGCGCCCACAGTGAGCCAGGGGCTGACCGGCCTGCTGTCTGTCAGGCACTTTGAACTGTTTCAAAGGCTTTGCAGGCCGGTTACTGTATTTGATCTTCATAACTTCCCCAGACACTGAGCCCCGGGGAGGTTAATTGGCCTGCCTGGGGTCGCGGGGGGAGCTGGGGTTCGAGCAGGGGTCTCCCGAGGTCTGCCCCAGGCTCACCTCTGGAGGAACGGGGTCACTGCCATGCTCATCGGGGCTCACGGAGACACTCCCTGGCACCCACGGCTACTGCGTCCTGCTTCGGGGGAGCTGGGAAGACAGCCCCATTCCGGGCAGCCCCCCCACTGGCCCCCTCACATTTCTGGAGGGCTACCCTGAATCAGAGCCGTGGCTGCCAGGGTAGGTTTCTGCAGAGGGAACTGGCAGGGGCTCCTGGTGGATCTTCAAGGCTCAGACTGTAAGTGAAGTTGGTGGTCCCCCCTCGGCCCACCCTGCTCTCCGCTCTCTCCTCTCTGTGCACACACGGCCCCCCTCCTGGAAGGGGCACGGCCTCTCCACCCCCTGTTTCTGCTCCGGGGGAGGAGGGCCTACACCAAGGTCCGGGGTTGCCCAGTGAGGGGCGTGCAGGTTTGGGAAGAGCTGGCCGAGGGGCGCGGGAGGAAGTGCCGGTCCTGGCGCGGGCCTGTCCCGGCGGGAAGACTTGGAGAGGGAAGGCAAAAATAAAACATGATGCGAAATGCAAAGCAGGAGGGGCTGCCGGGCACGTGTTTGCCTAGTGTCACCATAATACAGTGAGACAAGGAGGGTGATGGGTTCCAAGCACCAGACAGGAGCTCTCAGGAGGGTGAGGCCAGGCCCAGCGGCTGCTCCCGCCTGGGAAGGTGGCCTCAGAGCATGGTGGCCACAGGGCGCCGGCACCTGCTGTGGTCTGCCTGCAGGAGGCGCCCGTGAGCCGCCCCCTCTGTACATCCAGTGCAGAGGAGGCTGCAGAGGGAAACCAGTGACGCGATCCCGCCACGTGGGGGCAGCAGCTCTGAACACTGGAGCGGCAGCAGGAAAAAGCTTGCATGTTGTTAACAAAGGACCCCTCCAATTTTAAACAGTTTAGGGGACCACTCCTGTTTTGATATGAGTCCAGAGTGTCCCCATTTATATTCACATTCAAATGTATCTCTGGAAGATAATCCACCTCGTTCAGGCTCGGCTGGAAGTAATTGATAAAGAATAGAAATCAGCCGGGGCGGGACGCACCCTCAGAAAATCACGGCATGTGGCCGATTTTCTGAGTGGATGAAGCCGGGCTTCCAGGTTAGGCTGGGAGCGTTTGCGCTAAATTAAGTCATGAGAGAAGATAATACGGCGCGCCATCACTTTAAAGTAATTTAATCACGAAAACTAAAAATTTGGAAGAAAACAGATATTTTACTTAATAGAAACCATCTGTACCGTACAGTAGGCAAATTGTATAAAAATGAATAAAACTGTCCCCCGAGGGGCAGGGCGCAGGCACCCGCTTAGGTAATGAAGACTTATCGGTGCCTCGGAGCATTTGCATTGTCTGTGCGACGAGGTAAATCGCACCGGAGTGTGAGGGAAACAGTTACAAATTTTATTACCGTCGTGTGACTGGTGACAAATGCAGCAATAGGAATAATGCATAGGAGACGGGGTCTGCTCCCAACTCCAGACGGCTCTGGGCTCCGGACCAGTCTCGATGGCTAAATCTTTATGGAGCGCGGGGCGGGGGGAGAAGGGGGGCACCGGGGCGTTGTTGTCCGTGGCTGGTACCCACCAGGCCCATCTTTGAACTCGTTCAGGCTCCACGTGCACCATTTGCTCCGATTTGGCTGCCCCGGCAAGGCCTGGTTTCAACAGGTCTGGAGTGGCCTTGGCGCTGGCCTTTTGCCTGGGAGGATCCAGGCGCATCGTCGGAAAAGCATCCCTTTGCTCCCGGGGACCGGCCTCCACACGCTCACGGGCCAGGATGCCTTCGCTCTCCGGGAAGAGGGGCTGGCTCCCTTCTCTCCATCGCCGGAGGTCGAGTGGCCCCATTTGTCAAAACAGGCACTTGTCCCTAATCTGCAAATTAACTAAACAGTCGTAACTGCTAATTCTACAGTATCAGGCCTGGCATACATAGGGCTTGAGTAATAATCAGCTTTTTAAATTAAGTCGGTGACAACCACTATTAGCTGCTGTGATTTAATAATCCCAATAAATGCGCGCATGTGAAAAAGGGGCTCTTTGTAATTTTTCCCCCCCAGCATTTGCAACTGAATCTGTTAATGAAAAGAGAACACAACAGTTTTATGTTACAAATGATGCCATAATAGGTAAATAAAAGGGCTCCTCCAGACGCTATTCATGACGGAGATGCCGCACGTCGGAATTGGAGAGACGCGCGGCAGAGAGGGATCGGAAATCAAGTTTCTATTTCTGTTTGTTATGATGGATTAAGGCCAGAAAGAGAATCGGATTCCTTTTGTATATTAAGCATTTTGGGGCAATAAGAAACAGGCCCCATTAACAAATATGTAAAGTAAAAATACCTCCCTGAAGATTTAGACTTTGGCAAATTTAGAACAAATGAGATGCAATTTTCTCCTTCACAAGCTCGCCTGGCTTTGCCTAATGTTATTATAATGTATTGGCTCAAACATCAGTCCCGTGCCCCCGTAACTGGGGCACCCGCCTCCCTGGCGAAGGTGGGGGTTGGCAAAGGCGGGTGGGGGCTGGCAGGGATGAGCCCCCTTTGCCCACCACCCCCAGGACTCCCCCAACCCTCCCCTCCCCCACTAGGAAGTCACCCTCCCAGCAGCCGAGGTCCCCCTAGTCCAGGGGGTGGGAGTGGGGTTCAGGGAGGGAAGATGTCTGCACTGGGGTGCTCCATCAGGGACTGGCCCAGACCCTCACCTGGAGGACCCGCGCCCTCCGTCTTCCTCTCTCTCCCCTCTGCTGACGGCACTATTTTTTTCCTTTTTCTGGTGGTCAATTGAAATTTTATGGGTACGTTATTTAAAGAGACTATAGAAGAACGAAACGAGGGAAGGATGATGGAAATGCCGCCTGCCTTTTGCAATAATTACTCTTGGTAGCAATTTGAACTAATTTGCATTAAAAACACCCATTTAAGCAATCTGCTGAAAAGGGCGGCTTCTTGCGAGGCTCCGTGAGACCCCGGGAACCCTCTTCCCTCCAAATGGAGATGGCGGTGGAGTGATGGGAGTGGGACAGGCCGGGCCGGCTTGTTTTAAACCACCTGCGCGCTGTTAGGATCTAGTGTTTCGGGCACAATGGCCTCATTTCTCGAGAACGGCCCTTTTTACCTGGAGCAACTTTAAAAGCCAGGAGATGAGGGCAAAGGTCAGAGCCCGGGCTCCAGGCTCAGTTCTTTTCCTGGCAGAACCCTGGACAAAGCTCTGGTCTCCGTGTCTCTGGGTGGCTTCCATCAGGGCAAGGAAGTGACCAACAAAGCGTTTTATGTCTTCCCTCTCTGAGGCCTTCGAAACGGACGTGCATGTGTAACACGTGTGGCTGTTGGTACCGACCAGACCTGGGTAGCGTCTCTGGGCTGTGACTGCCCGGGTACTGCCTGCAGCCCAGCTCCGGGCTCCCCTCCGCCCAGCCCGGCCGGCTCGCTGGGCCCGCTCGGATCTGTGTGTGAGTTCGGTGACAGCGAGCGGGTGTAGGCAGCTCCCCTCTCCCCCTCTCTCCGTTGCACCGGAGGTTTTTCTGGCATTTTTATTTCCAAAAGGGAGATGGCGGTCCGGCCTGGTTGCGCAGGCCCTGGCCGTGTGGAGCCCCCTGCTTCTCCTCCTTCAGTTCCTTCTTGTCTCCATTCGTTCTGTTACTTGAAAACATTCTGATCTCAGACTCAGAGGGAAAGACTCAGAATTCAAAGCAGGGTCCTGTGAGCCCGAGGCCTGGTGGGCGGTGGGCGGGGAGCCGTGTCAGGAGGCGGCCGAGCTAGAGCTGGAGGAGTCCCCAGGTGTCCCATTTCACAGATGGGGAAACTGAGGCCCGGGGGCAGTGTGCATCCATTCGAGCCAGGGGAGAGATGGGGCATTTTCCAGGTTTTCTTTATTTGTGTCAATCCCTGCAGTGACCATGATTTATGGGATATGGGACCGAGTTTCTGGAATTAGAAGTTACGGCTGAAGCAGCTGAAAGCCAAGTGTGACTGTGGGTCCTTATTCCCTTTGCTTTGTTCTTACCCCTCCTTTCCCCCTCCCTCCCTCCCCGTTCTCCCCTTTCCTGTCTCTCCTCTCTCTGCCTCTCCAGCTCTTTC
>NW_005878859.1:0-7380 GCF_000147115.1 Myotis lucifugus | reverse complement strand
CCCTTTTTTCCTTCTCCAGAAAATCTCCAACATAAACGATATTCTATTCACAACACTTGTAGTTTTTCTGATATAATCAAATATCTTGTATAACCTAGTGGGTAACGAAAATGTCCAGAAGTAATTGCAAGGTCTGATTCCTAGATAGAAGTTAATCAAAATTAAATAATTTTTAACCGCATATATTAAGCTATTTGTTCCTGAATATGACTGTGTTCTTTATTTTTGTATTAATTTGAGTATAATAATCTAGCCAATTATATTGGTAAGATCTTAGGAATAGAGGCGTACGTAAAACAAGTCTCATGCAGGATATAAATATAAACTAGAGCCTCGGTGCGTGAAATTTGTGCACGAGGGTGGGTGTGTGTCCCTCAGCCTACCCTGCACCCTCTCCAATCTGGGCCTCTGCGAGGGCAGTCGACGATCCCTCTCTCAATCCAGAACTGCCGGCTCCCGGCCACTCGGCGGCGTGCGGGCGGGCTATTCGGAGTGAGAAGGCTGGCACGGGGGGGCAGTTGGGGCCATGAGGTCAGCAGGGGAGGACAGTTGGGGGCCATGAGGCTACCAGGGGAGGGCAGTTGGGGGCCATGAGGCCACCAGGGGAGGGCAGGTGGGGGCCATGAGGCCGGCAAGAGGGGGAAGTTGGGGGCAAGAAGGCCAGTGGGGGTGGGGGGAGTTGGGGGCGAGCAGGCTGGCAGACAGAGTGGTTAGGGGAAATCAGGCAGGCAGGTAGGTGAGCAGTTAGGAGCCAGTGGTCCTGGATTGCGAGAGGGATATCTGACTGCCAGTTTAGGCAGATCCCACAGGGGTCCCAGATTGGAGAGAGTGCAGGCCGGGCTGAAGGACACCCTCACCTCTGTGCACGAATTTTGTGCACGGGACCACTAGTCCTACATAATAAAAGCCTAATATGCAAATTTTCCCCTCTGGTGGTCGTTCAACTGGGAGTTCAACCACTTGCTATGATGTACACTGACCATCAGGGGGCAACATGAAACATGGCGGGGTCGGTTACCTGGGGGCAGGGGTGATGGGAATGGAGGTGCAGTGAGAATGCAGGGTGTCCGCCGAGCTCGCTCTCACTCCACCTACTATCCTTCCCCAGGACACCAGTGCTCGAGCACCAGGGAAGCCTCCGTGCTCTCAGGTGCCAGGCACCCGTGAGGAGCCTGACCTGCACCCGTGCAGCATCTTCCAGGTGAGCTGGGCCACAGCCGCTGGGGCCACAGGGCTGGTTGGGCTCCATGTGGGTTTGTGCAGGAGCCAGTCTGCAAAGCCTGCAGGGAGAGAGGGCGCTACCTGCCTGGCTTTAGTGTGGCACTGCAGGGTGGCTCAGAGGTTCACACTGCACCCCAGCCCATGGCATCCAGCCGTGCTCACCGCATCTTCACGTGGGGACTCAGGCACTGTGTCTCAGGTGGAGGGGGGTAGATGGTGGCCCAGGACTCCAGATGCTGTCCAGGGCCCAGAGGTCAGCTGGCACCTGTCCTTCCACACCAGACACTTGCACTTCGATCGCTGGCCAGGCCTAGAAACCTCACCCATGCATGAATTTCATGCACTGGGCCTCTAGTATTTTTCATAATTAGAGAGAAAATTAAAATTTAAATAATAAATATATATAGTTTTATTTTGAGAGGAGATCAATTTATATTTATTAAACTGTCCTGATAGTCACCTGGGTGGAAAGAATTCATTAACCCAAATAGCAGAAAGACTACTTAGACAAGGGAAATGTTCTCAAATTGGGAGACATGTATCTTCCGACATAATTAGAACTGATGTGATATGGTAACTCAGTTCATCACAGAGTAAGATTCTCAGCTGAGCTGTAAGGTGAGAATGTGGCAGAGGGAAGGTTGATCATCCTTCTATATTAAATAGGATATATGGCTAATTCTCTCTTGGCTTGTAATAAAGAATAACTCTTAAATTGCTTTTCAACTAGGTTGGGAAAAAGTAGGTAATTTCAAGGGATATCTTATGCTCCACCTTTCTTCTTAATCAGGTAGAAAAATCCCTATGGTAATAGCAGCATCAAAAAAAGTCTATGTAGCCCTGGATCAGTGGTTAGAGCACCAGTCTATTTTTATATTGTTTGGATGTTTATTTTGTTCATTAAAGTCCATGTGTAAATGAAGTTATATGGTAATTTGTCTTTCTCTGACTGGCTTACTTCACTTAGCATTATACTCTCCAGGTCCATTCGTGTTGACACAAAAGGTAAGATTTTCTTCTTTTTACAGTCAAATAGTATTCCATTGTGTAAATGTACCACTGCTTTTTTAATCCACTCTTCTACTGATGGGTTTCCAAATATTGGCTATCTATAATAATAAAAGCTTAATATGCTAATTAGACTGGACAGCTGAACAACCTTCCGGACGTCATTCCGTATGTCTTTCCGGATATAGCCACTGTAGCAGAGGCTGAGGCAGAGGCTCTTAGGGGCAATCAGGCAGACAGGCAAGTGGTTAGGAGCCAGTGGTTTCAGATTGCGAGAGGGATGTCCAACTGCTGGTTTAGGCCTGATTGGACATCCCCTGAGGGGTCCCGGATTTCGAGAGGATGCAGGCCATGCTGAGGGAACCCCCGTGCACAAATTTTATGTACCAAGCCTCTAGTTGTAAATAACACTGCAAGGAACATAGGAGTGCATATATTCTTTCTAATTAGTGTTTCAAGTTTTTTCAGATATTTTCCCAAAAGTGGAATTACTGTATCTAAAGCAGTTGCATTTTTAATTTTTGGGGAAACTCCATATTACTATTTCCCAACAATCCACCTTCCAACCAGCAGCATGTGAAGGTTTATTTTTCTCCAAATCCTCCCCAGCAGTTGTTGTTTGTTAATTTATTGATGATAACCATTCTGACAAGTGTGAGATAATATCTTATTGTGGTTTTAATTTTCATGTGATGACTAGTGACCTTGAACATTTTCCATAGTATAACATACATAAAAGAGTAGTTCATTACTCTTCAAATTTGGATGCCATATTTGATTTTAAGGGCTGGTACTTTTTTTTTGAAGTTAAAGTAATATAAGTTTTCTTTTTTTAGTTTGTAATTACAGCCATATCTACATAAATTATTTTTATGCTTGTTCATTAAATTTCAAGACCAAGATTTAGCAACAGTTCATTTGTTTTACTGCACTGGCTGGTTAAAAATAATTTTCAGAATCTCTTTAATTTAATTTTATTTTAATTTAATTTTATTTTTAATTATATTTCAAAATAAATTATATAGAAAGTATAAAATGGGGAACATGGAATAAAAATATATCTCTTTCAGTAAAACTTTTAATGTATTTTACATTGGGACATGCTTACAGAATAATGTAAATTATTGTAACAAGCAAGAAGAGAAAGTCTTAACTTGCAGCATATAATCTACACTAATAAAATAGAAACTTGCAAACTGGTGTCACTCCGCTACGCCCACCAGCCAATCAGGAAGAATATGCAAATTAACCCAACAAAGATGCAGTTAATTTGCATATGCAGGCGTGGAGCGAAGACTAAAGGCTCCAGCCCCAGCAAAGACTGAAGACTGAAGAATGAAGATGACTGAAGACTGAAGAGGCTTGGCTTCTCTACTGCGGCTGTAGCAAAGGCCTGGGTGCTGGAGGAAAACTGGTGCTGGCAGCCAGGGAAGGAAAGCCTATTGCATGAATCTCTTCATGCAATGGGCCTCTAGTATATCTATAAATATAAAAGCCTAAGCAACCATTTTGACTGGTTGACCGGTCACTACAATGCACAATGACCACCAGGGGGCAGACGCTCAACGCAGGAGCTTCCCCTGGTGGTCAGTGTGCTACCACAGCCAATTTCCCACAGTCCCTCCCCCTGGCTTGCCAGCTGGCCCCGATCACTGGCCAGGCCGAAGAATCCCACCTGTGCACGAATTCGTGCACAGGCTTCTGGTATATATATATATATATATATATATATATATATATATATATATATATAAATTTAGACATACAATCCCTTTTAATTCTTACTCTGCTACCAACATAAACCCATTAAAAGGTATCACTCCCTTCTAAGATTCTCACTTTATTTTCTAAACTAGAGGCCCAGCATGTGATATCACGTGAGACCCAGACCCACCGTGCTGGTGGGACCCAGACTGACTCCCACCATGCCAGGTGGGACGCGGAACCCAGACTGACTCCTGCCATGCCTCGGGACCCAGAGTCAAGTCCCCGCCCATTCAGGTGTGCTTTGCTGTGCATACAGCCCCGCCCACCCATATGCAACTTGCCAAGCATGCAGTCTCCTGGTGACCAGTCTTTGGTCATTCCGCCATGATGGTGTCACGACCACCGGGTTTTTATGATAGAGACACCTCAGAGAAAGTTAAAAAAAGAGAAATAATTTAAACTGCTGAAATTGTGAAATTTAAGTGTACATGAAACTAGCTACAAAAATATAACAAACAAGTTGTGATATCATTAATTTTTCATGAACATAGGAACAAAACAACTAAAGAATATGTATGTGCCAACATTAAAATGTCTTGTTAGCTAACATACTTTCCCCCACAACTATCTTAGTAACAGCATAACATACTGAAAGAAAAGCATTGACAAAATAAAATGAGGTGTTGAAATACTTTTGAGGAGAATATTAATTTGTCCCCTTATTTGGTGTATGTATGCATCAGAGGTGAAAAGGGGGAGTGAAGCTATAGAAAATTAATTTCTGTGTCATTTACAATAAGCTTAAGGGAAACTAGGTGGTGTAGATAATAGAGCCAACCCAGGACGTTATTTTGATTACCTGTCCTGGTGGAAACCACATGTAGGTACATAATAGTCATTAGAAGGGATTATACTGAAATAAAAAATCAAAAATAAGAAAATAGAAAATAGCAATAGAAGATCTATTATTCACAGTTCCTTTACAAATTTGTAACAGAGAATTGGGAAATTCAAGGCTGGAAACAAATGAAGGATTGATCATAAAAAAAAGAGAGAGAGTACTTTTTAACAAAATACCCTATTCTGTCTCAGAAACAAATAAATATGAGGTTGAGGATACACAGCATAGAACAGAAGCTGTGTATTGCATATAATTAATTGTCTCTCAAAAACAAGGTTTAATTTTTGATGCAGTGAATATCCTCACAGTTGGAAAGTAGGCCTGAATGGATGTAAGTTTTCCAGGTTCTCTTCATGCAGCCCTAAAATTCAAATAATTTTTGTTAGTGTTCAATGAATCTTTACACATAAATATGTGAAAGTATAAAATCAAAATAGGTTACAAGACGGTCATCTAGAAAAGAAGCATAAGGAGGCTTTGACTTTTCTTGCAGGTTGGCGTCACTGTGCTCATGAAATTTGATTTCAAGTGACTTCAGCTTGCCTATTCAGCAGAAAGTTGAGAACAACCACTCAGTGTTACAATGGGAACAAATTACAGTTTTTTATTTACAGTAAAAAGGTCATTATAGTACTTATTCAACTATTAAAAGTAAATTAAACCACCGAATTATTAAAGTAATATATGGTCGAAACATAAAAGTTTAAAAACGGGGTTTAGTACTAGCCTTTCTCATCTTATAAAAGCAGCCCTTAGTTTTGTGTTTCCCTTCTTTATGCTCACAATAGCTTATCTTTTACAAAGAGAATGTACTGATTAATATAACATACACAAAAGAGTTGTTTTTAGCTGTTCTTGAATGGGTATAAATTTGAACTAGGGTTACTCATGCAGTACCTATGGGTTTCTCTTAAATTTCTCTATTTGGCACTCAGCTGGGCTGCCATTATAGATTTACAGCATGAACATACAAAAAACCCTACCCTCAACCCATGTAGAAGTAACCATAATTAAATCCCCCGATGGTAGCTGTTGTTAGGGCTGTACCCTGAGGAGAAAGCAGCCATTACTTCCAATTATAAGGATGTGGGAAGGCTGAAGAGCTGTGCTGGTGCTGCAGCTGATTCATAAAAGCTGAGTTGAAAGTAGACAGTAGAAAAACTAGAGTAATCTAAGAGAAATCTTATGAGCGGACATTGAGACGTGAAAATGTGTAGATTTTTAATTTTACTCTGTTCAAGCAATATTTACTTGCTTGATTATGTGCATGAGGGATGATTGGAAGTTTGAGATTTATCATTCAGACTGACACTCGCTGGCACACCCTGACACAGCAATTCTGGGTGTTAAAATATCGAACTGCTGTGATTCCACTTGACAGTCAAGCCTTATTCTTTCAAATACGCCCTCTTCTCTGTCCAGCCAGAACTTTTTTGGGATTCACCATACCTTTCAGGATCAAATCAAGAAAGCCTGGTGCAGACCAAAGCTGTAACATCAATATTTTTTCAGTCAGTAAATGTACCATGGTGGTAATTATGTGTTTTCAGTTTAACTCCTGGGTAAATAGATTAGAATGGAAGATATATCTGAAAACATACTGTGAAGAGCCTTGACTGTGATGCTCAGGATTTAGCTCAGGATTAATGTTTGGTTGCTTAGTTATTTGTTTTAAAAAAGTAGGTGACATGATTAAATACTCTAATTATCTAAAAATAAACAAAACAACAAAAAAAACCACCCCTAATAGTAAGGTAGTGCATGGATTTGATGCTTGATGTAAGTATCCAACTAACTAGGAGAAAATTATAATTGCATTAGAGCATGTGAAATCATACAGAACCATCCAATGTTATTTGAAATCTATTCTGTACTGTTTCTAATTTCATATCTAATCTATACTTCTTTTCACATTACTCATAAACTTATGTAAAAAAACTGTAAGATCAGGTCTCCTTTTTTTTGGGAAGACAGAAGGGGAAAGTGAGTTCAAGTGCAACAAATTCAGGGTAAATTACCATGCCCGTGTTCATTTTCACTCCCTAGGATTATAGAAGGACCAAGAGAGAAAAGAAGAGAACAAGAGGAGTTTCCCATAGTGAATTTCTACTGTCTATTCCTCTACTAGGAGGTCCATATCTACGATTCAGGATTTTGACAGCTAAAATTCCCTTGTAAAGGTTCCCAACATTTTCAAGATTTAGTGCTTCCTAAAGAATTGCTTTTTAATTTTTTTTTACCATTTGTGAACGACAATAGCCTAAATTAAGACAACATTAATTTTATTTTATTGTTTTCCTTCATATTTCTGTACCTTTTATTGCCCACAATTAAGTTACTATTGCTTGAAATTATAATTTATTTTATGATTATGCTTTTGCAGATGAAGTTCTTATCCCCCCCCCCCCCACTTTTAACAGTCCACCTGGGAGGTTTCTATCTATCTTCAGCAACTACCAGCAACTATTAGTGCAATGATCAGCTTTGCTTTAAGCTCATGGATTAACAAACCTTTGGGGAATAACTCCTGCCTAATTTATTTC
>NW_005878858.1:0-7381 GCF_000147115.1 Myotis lucifugus | reverse complement strand
CCAGGCTATGGTTTGCCCACTCTGGGTTAGTTCATGTGCTTTATGACCTTGAAGTAAAAGAATAAGATGCTAGTCTCCCAGAAAGTTACAGAGAAAATGCTTTGTGAGGCATGTTTTTTAAAATTTTATTACAAGGTGTCTCTTGCATATGATAAAGCTGTTCTGGAGACAGAGTTTTATGTCAAAGACAGTGTATGGAAGAAAATCTTTCTCCACCAGCAGAGAGCCACAGCACAGATGCAGCGACCACTAGGATGGGAGCTCCCACACTTGGCCAGCCCTTCCTAATGCTCCTTGGGAGTCTAAGCTAGATCCTCAGGCCCAGGGAAAGGCTGCCAGGTTTTAGAAGCCACTTTCTACCACTATATTATGTCAAGCAAGGACAGGAATCGGGCATTCTCCCAGAGTGGCTTCTCAGGCTGAAGGCAAGTTTAGATTGGTGAGCTACTGAAATCTCAGGTCTTCCAAGGAGCCTTCTTGGATTTTTCAAGGACAAGCCTGCCTCTCCCTCAGTGGTGCTTGGTGTGCGGAAAGCCTGCAGTGCCCATCTCTGCCCTCAGCTCTAGGTAGTATGGGCCTGAGGACGGAGATAGACGCCTTCATCTTTCTGTGTGCCAATGAAACCAAGCACCGGGCCTTGCACATGTTGACTGCTTAATCAATTGAGCTGAATTTCATTCCTAAAAAATTATAATAAAACTTAAAAGCACATCTGGAACATTGCTGGAGATAAGAGCATAAATGGAGGCCCATACATCACTTGCCTTAGGATGTTACACATCAAACTAGGCCTATGGCCTGACTTATCTTCCTACCCCTGGCCCTATAGTCTGCTCATTGGCAATCGTACTGTGATATGGGGGCAATGCTCTCGCTCCATCCAGCCCTACTGTCCTCAGCCTGAGAGGTTGCATGGACCTCCAGGGGCAAAGCAGAGTGGAAGGTAAGCCCAAGCTCAGGGTTTCTGGGCTGTCCTGGGGAACCTGGGCTGAGCACTGACCTTTCTTCCTAGAGAGACAGGATGAGTGGGCTTCTTCCCTTATGCTGCACTCGTCTGACTCAGAACTTCTAGGTCGTTTTAAGGGCCTTCTAGAATCATACCATCTAAATATAGGGGAACAGAGAATTAATATCTAGGTAATTGGTCTGCTAGACAGCCACTTTGGGCGATGGAGGGCAGCCAACATAAACAAAAGCAGATATTCTCTCTGCTCTCCTGGGACAGTGGCTGTGATCATAACCAACCCTGCCCAATTCTGTGCTATCCCCCAACACACACACACACACACACACACACACACACACGTATTCTCAACCCTGCTTCTTTTGAACTGAGGGTTCAGTTCAGCTCACTGAACCCAATAGTTCTTGTTTGTTCAAGTAATTACTGAACTTTCTAAACTATTTTAGCACAGACAAGGAACAACTATTTTAGCACAGACAAGGAACAACTAATAATCTTGTGTTGTAGATTTTGTTATCCCTGGGCCTCACTGGGCATCAACCCTCTTAACCAGGGACAAGAATCTAGTAGGTACACCTGAAGGATATTGTATGCCTTTCCCAGTGAATCTTCCCATGAAACAAGCCATTTCTGTTGAAGCTTTTTGCTAAGGTTGTTGTATATCAGTGGTCAGATTCACCTTCAGGGCTTGATAAAATACAGCCTGCTGGATCCCATTTTTAGAGCTTCTCATTCAGTAGGTAGGTCTGGGATGAAACCCACCAATTCACACATCTAACAAGTTCCCAGGAAATTCTGCTTGTCTGAGCCCACACTTTGAGAACCACTGGTGTATATGATAGCATAGTCAGCAAAGATCCCAAAAATAGCCATGGTTCTCACAATTCCACAGACATGCCATGGATTACCCTAGTTGGCACTGGCCCTGAGATATTGTTAGAAATTTATCTTTAGTAGCTGGGAAAAGAAGGAAAACATTTAAAGCTGCAAGCAATTTCCAGTCTCTAAGGGTAGGGACATGAATTTATTTCACGGGCAAATTGTCACTTTTGGTCTGGGAAAACAACCGAGTCTTCCATTTATTTACAAAAATGTAAGTCAAATATTCACTCACTGCTCTAGAGGGAAATGTGAGGTTAGCATTAATCTGAACACAGATGTTTGAGACTGAGGAGTTACGTGTTCTATTTGATAACATAAATTTGGGGGAAGATTGTGCCAAACTTCTGTCTGGGAGACATAGTTGTGTGGATGTGGGTGTGGGGTATATGTTCTAACATTTCTGGGCCTTTCTCATTCTAAAGACACTGTGTGTGCAGTAGTTGTTTCCAGAACTCCAGAGCGGAGACCAAAGGAAAGAACAGTGTCTATAGAAAAGCAACTCTACCAGGCACTTGTGTGTCTCATATACAGTTATTTCTCTCACCCCCATGTAATAAGGCTTAATTATGATTTTCTGATGTAATTTTTCTGCTGGGGAGTTTCCTCAGGTAGAAAGGAATATAAACTGTCAGTTCACCTGGGAATAGGCTTTTCAGCCTAGCAAAATGAGGAAAGAGTAAGCAGTTCTGTGAGTGATGGTAGGGATTCTCCTCTCAGGGCCCAAGGACAGCTGGGGCTAGATTCCGAGGACCAAAGGTGGTAGTGGGAGGAAGAGGTGGGAACAAACTGGGAGCTTGACTGGAGAAAGCCAGGGGCTGTTTGTAAAGGTCCTTGAAGACATGACAGGGTATGTGGATTCTGAAACACACTACTTCGAGCCTGGGTTGGACTTTCCTTTTCTAATACCCAAGGTTTCGGTGAAATATTGTTCAAAGTTGGACTTTGATCTCTGCTGGTCCATTAGGGTTTAAAAAGGATATGCTACCAGTTTGGAGCTAATTGGCCAAGGAGAGGGCAGGGCTCCTGTCTAAGGCCACTTCTCAAAGAGTGTGGGTCTCCCAAGGATTGCTGTAGGGGTACAACAGAGAAACAAGAGGTCCCAACCATGTGTAACATGGTGGGCAGGGGAAAATTTCTTTTTCTTTTTAATTTAATTTAATTTAATTTAATTTTTTACATTTGTTTTTGAAAGTATTATAGATGTCCCCTTTGTTTTATTTCCCATTGACCCCCTCCACCCCACACCTACCTCTCCTAGGTTTTCATCACTTTATTTTCTGTGTCCATGGGCTATGCATATCTATATCTCTATATATCTCTATATATCTCTATATATCTCTATATATCTCTATATATCTCTATATATCTATATATCTCTATCTCTATCTCTATCTCTATCTCTATCTCTATCTCTATCTCTAACTCTATCTCTATCTCTATCTCTATCTCTATCTCTATCTCTACCTATATCTATATATCTATATCTATATCTATATCTATATCTATATCTATATCTATCTCTATCTCTATCTCTATCTCTATCTCTATCTCTATCTCTATCTCTATCTCTATATCTATATCTATATCTATATCTATATCTAAGTTTAATATGCAAATTGTCCCCTAGGGAGCTTGACCTGGAGACCGGGAGTTTGATCACTTGCTATGACATGCGCTGACCACCAGGGGGTGGCATGGAATGAAGGAAGGACCTGGCTGGCAGTCAGAAGGCCCCAATCGACCCTGATCACTGCCAGGCCTAGGGACCCTACCTGTGCACAAACTTCATGCACTGGGCTGCTAGTATGCATATAAGTTCCCAGTTAATCACTCAACCCCCACCCCAACCCCCACCTTCCCTCTGAAATTTGTCAGTCTGTTCCATGCTTCTATATCTCTGGATCTATTTTGTTCATCAGTTTATTTTGTTCATTTGATTCCACATATGAGTAAGATCATGTGATACTTATCTTTCTCTGACTAGTTTATTTTACTTAGCACAGTACTCTCCAGGTCCATCCATGCTGTTGCAAGTAGTAAGTGTTCTTTCTTTTTTACAGTTGTATAGTATTCTATTGTGTAAATGTACCACAACTTTTTTTATCTACTCATCCGCTAATGGGCACTTGGGCTGTTTCCAAATCTTAGCTATTATAAATTGTGCTGCTATGAACATAGGGGTGCATATATTCTTTCTGATTGGTGTTTCTGGTTTCTTAGGATATAAGTCCTAGAAGTGGAATCACTGGGTAAAATGGGAGTTCCATTTTTATTTTTTTGAGGAAACTCCATACTGTTTTTTACAGTGGCTGTACCAGTCTGCATTCCCAGCAGCAATGCATGAGGGTTCCCTTTTCTGCACACTCTTGCCAGCATTTGTTGTTTGTTGATTTGCTGATGATAGCCATTCTGAGAGGTGTGAGGTGATACCTCATTTTCTCTCAGATACAAATTAAAATGACAATGCTCAGTGATTTGAGCATTTTTTTCATGTCTCTTAGCCTTCTGTATGTCTACTTTTTGAGAAGTGTCTATTTAGTTCTTTTTCCTATTTTTTAAATTGGATTGTTTGTCTTCCTATATATTTTGGAAATTAACCCCTTATCAGATGTATTATTAGCAAATATGTTGTCCCATGTAGTGGGCTCTCTTTTCATTTTGTTGATGGTTTCTTTTGCTGTGCAGAAGCTTTTTATTTTGATACAGTCCCCATTTTTTAATTTTCTCCTTAGTTTCATTTACCCTAGAGAGATGTATTGATAAACATAATTTCTTTATAGGCAAGTTGAGAGCTCAAGATCAACCATAATTTTGTAGCAGTGATATTATATAACTTTGAGTACAAGTGAAGCATAGTTTCTTGGTTTGGTTATTAACTAGAGGTAATTTAGGAACAGACATTATATCTGAAGACCCATACTAAAGATCAGATCTAAGAAGAAAGCATTCCCTTTCTTTAATAGAAAAAGGTAATTCAAGTCTTTATGACAAGTGAATAGATCCAAATAGCTATATCAGCAAGAAAGGGAACTCTTTATCTGTAAATCTGAGCTAGGAAGTAAAGTTTCATTGTATGAGCTTTACAAACTCCCTATAGTTAGACAAAATGATTTCAATAAACTCTATTAATCTCCCACAACACACATATAAAAACCCTAATCATAGAAAACCATGTTATAACAACATAAGGAATTGGTAGGTACAGAAGTTCACTAAAGCAAATCAATTTTCTTGCAATTTACTTGAGAGCTCCCAAAATAACAAACAAATATCAGTTTAGAACCAGATTCACCCACACTTCATTATGGCTCCCAGGGACCATCATGGACAAGGCCATCCAGAAGTTTGAACATCTTGACTTTAGCCAAAATAAGCAGACTGGTACAGAAAACCAAAGCAATGTGGGAAGAAGAAGCCAACATGTAACACATGCTGACTTAGTAAAAAAAGTGAATTTATATCTAGCACATCAAAGAGTTGGCTCAAGGACATCACAGTGTGGGGCCAGAAGCCTTAGAGCTGATCACCAATAACTCTCACTGGGAGCAAGAGGCTTACACAGAAGGTGGTTGTCTAATGCTTAACAAGAGGGAGTAATTATTTTCTGTGGAAGGAGTTTTGTATGCCCATTGGCTTCTTGATCTTAATAACCTCAAAACAAATGAGAGTGTATTCCACTCTGTTTTGATGAAAATGGAAGCAATTATTTTCTTCATTATGGCTAAGTTCCAGACCTACGCTCAGAACAATCTTAACGTATGCCTCAGTGTCTCCGTTCAAAAAAGATTCACATTTCATTGACACTGTGAAACATATTTTAAAAATTGCCCAATTAACATGAAAAATAGGAAGAAATTCTGTTTTGCACTCTTCTGTTATGGATTAATCGACATTAGACAGGATTTCTTGAAAATAGTCTTTTCCCTGCTTACTTACTTTCCCTGGGAAAATCTGCTGGTATATAATTATCTGTTAACCACACTTTTCTACCAGAAATTTCTGGGAATCTTACCAATATTTTCCTCTTCATCTCCTGGCCTGAAGCAGTGATTGTTCCCCTGCTTTGAACAGTGATTGTTCCCCTCCTTTGAACAGTGGAGACAGTGAAGAGCACATCAGGAAGTTTGTTCAAGGTCACGTGGCAAGTCAGCTGTGTAGTCAGGCACTGACTTTTTGGGCCCCACAATCCCAACCTGGGTTTATGGCCTTGGTCAACAAGACTGTCCACCTCTGATGGTCATGGCGTTTCGTGTTGTTGAGTGTTGCTACTGTTTCTAACACAAACTGGGGCATGTAGTAGAAGAATTAAGGAATACTAAAAGACTGAGAACAGTGGAGACGGGAAGGCATTCTACTTTGCTGGAACTTCTTGAACTAAGTTTTTGTCACACGCTATGACTGAAAATGTTTTCTAGATTGTAAGATCCTCATTTTTCAAA
This sequence comes from Myotis lucifugus, assembly GCF_000147115.1. Lineage (NCBI taxonomy): Eukaryota > Metazoa > Chordata > Mammalia > Chiroptera > Vespertilionidae > Myotis > Myotis lucifugus. The sequence continues at coordinate 1,096 of NW_005878858.1, read as the reverse complement.
GGCGATCTGATTAGCTGATCTTTCACTAATCACAATAGCTGTTTTGCGGGTTCATTTTGATGCAAAGTATTTGGGATGACTTTTAAAAGCATGTTTTGAAGGAGTTTTCCTTTGAAGTTATAAAATTGTCTTTTTGGCAAATGTGAATGGACTTTAAGTTTATGTAGACTGTTATTTTGGATAACATCATATATTTGGAAACTTTTTGTTATTGTTGTCTATCCTCATCCCGGGATATTATTCCATTGATTTTTAGAGAGAGTGGAAAGGAGGGGGAGAGATAAAGAGAGAGAAACATCAATGAGTGAGATACTTTTTATATAGGAATTTGTAAGACTCCTTGTTAAGGATAATCCTGCTCTAAGAATATATTGTGCCTTATTGGCTAATAACAGTAGTAAGTAAATATGATTTGTAAATAGATATACACATATTGAGACAGATGCTTGAAATGTTAGAGACCCAGAGAAAGAGTATCTGTCTGTCTGTATTAGGGACCTGATAAGATTAAAATTATCCCCATGAACTCTACTCACCAGTTGACATCCATTCTTTCTGCCCATAACAAAATATGACCTCATGAGCCCCTTCTCTGGGTCCTTTGGAATCTCTTTTCTAGACTTTACATTGAGCATTTCGATTCAGCTGGGCATTTTGTAGCTATCATAGTTACACCCTGATTGTCCTCACATAGTTACACCCTGATGGGCCCAGGGGAAATTGGACTGTAAATGTTGTTTCTGTGGACATACTGTTATTTCATTGTGTTTTGACTTTGTTGCACTCTAAGCGAGGGATCACCTTACATGCCATCTGCAAAGGGCACCTTCATTTATGTGGAACAAAATACACTTGCAGTCAAAATATTAGCCAAACTAAAATAGAGACATCGGTTCCTTCCCAAATTTGACCGTCCTATGCACTGTGGAAATTCGCTCAGATTAAAAGAACCAGTGGCATGAGCATGAAAACAACAACAACAACAAAACAAAACGCTGTGTACCTTACTGTGAGATGAAGTGGGGTGACATATCTGTAAAGTAAATAAAGGCCTAGATGTACTTTCTCATTTCCTAAAGGGAAGTGTTGGAGCAGG
>NW_005878857.1:0-7381 GCF_000147115.1 Myotis lucifugus | reverse complement strand
ACTGAATTCTTAAATTATAAGTAAAATCTGCGACTATTTGAAGTCATGAAAACGCATGTTCTCTACTGACTACTCTGGGCCCTCACGTGCATGGTTCCTCACTCCCTGACTCGACCTGATGGGCTCCCGCATCTGGGACTTTATACAGTTAGCAGAGCAGAGGGGCTGGGAAGCCAGCCTGCACGGGTTCGTCTATAACCTGTGGCTTCTGTATAGCCCTGCGCAAGTCCCTCCCGGTTTCCTGTGGCTCAGTGTCCCCATCTGTAAAATGGGGACAACACCACCACCAGCATCACTCGGGTACTTAGTGTATTAAAGGACCTAACAATGTAAAGGGAGTAGAAAAATGGCCCCAGCGCTCGGCAAGCTCGTCTCCTGTGATATGAAGTCGGCCTCCCCGCGACACACACCTGTGTTATTCACGCAAAAGCATCCGGGCCCCTGCAGGTGCGCGACGGGCTGACTTCGCTCGGCACTGCAATTCCTTAGCCTCCAGGAGCGCCCCTCTCCACACCCCCGCCCCCCCAACCTCCGCCCCGCCCCGCTTCCATCCGATCCTGGACTGAACGACCGGAGGTGAAGTGCAGAAAGGGGCGCAGCTCGCGCAAGGAGACGCTTCCGCACACCAGGCTCCTTCCAAGTGCGGTCGAGGCCCGGCACCTCGGCACCACCTGCAGGCTGGTGAGAAACGCTGGTTCTGGCCAGTTGAGCGGAGTGGGAGGCTGATCTGTGGCCCCCGTCCTCGGACGGCCCCTCGCCCGCCCGGACGAAATCTGGGGCGAGCCGGGAGGCACCTTCAGCACCCGCCGTGGGGTGTGGGCGGCAGCGGCGTCCGCTCAGGGCGTGTTCAAGGACCAGCGCACTCGACACGCCCACGCCTTTGGCTGGGAAGGGACGGTGTGGCCAGGTAAGCGGGGTGACCGGCCAGCTAGAGTCCCAGCGCCATCTGGCGGTCAACGATAGCACCTGTCCTTTGGGGAATAATGGAGTGTCCGCTGCCCGGGCGCTCAGGAGTGAAGGGACAGGGGTCCCCTGGGGCCGTTCGTTTTCCCAGCAGCCACTGGAGCAGTCCGACCGTGAGCAGTCCCCGCCACTCGCCGGGGAACGATCCTCCCCAGAGGACGCAGCTGCAGAACCCAGAGCTCCGAAAAAAGGACCCAGGACCTTGAAAAGGGAGTTTTGTAGTCCTTCGCAGTTCCCCTCCTAGCCGAGAGGTGGCACTAGTTATCAATTCCCCCCCAGTTTCCTCTTCTCGTTCAAACTCCGCGCCTCTCTCGCTCTAGACCTCGGTCTCGCGAGAGCTCTCGTGAACTTACAGAACCGGAAGCAGCGTGTGGGTCTCTTCCCTCTTGCGGCCATCGTAGGAGCGCCAGCGGGTGAGGATATGCGGGGAAAGCGCGTGTAATCCGCAGCCATCCGTGGTTGGGCGCGGGGGCTCTTGACTTCGGGATCCCCAATACTCTCTGAGCGGCCGAGTAGCAGCCAGGGAGAGGGTCCAAGATGGTTTCCGCCTGTTTTCCCACTAGCTCCGGGGCCGTCTGGCCGGGGAAGGGAAAGAGGATTTTGGGATTCGGAAACGGAGGTGGAGGGAGAGGGCCTGTGGATATGGAGTCAGGTCCAGACAGTGTAGTTTCTAAAGAATGGTCTCGAAGTAACTGTTAGTAAAGCCACGGAATTTCAAGCCGCGCCCGCCCACTGGAAGGTATTTTAGGCCTGAGATCTGCATTTTCCCGGTTCCGGGTGGGTGGCCTGGTTCATTCTGGAGGAGCTGAGTGTGTTCATCAAGCCCGTGTAAGGTTATCGCTGGTTGGTGTTTCTCAAACGTGATTTTTGAAGAACTGAGTTGTCAGCTTTGCCTTAATGCATTAGAAATGAAAGCCCTGTCGCAGGACTTAAGGAGTTGGAGAGTGTAAACAAGAAATTTAATAACTAAAACAATTGTGTTACTAATGGAAAATATTTTATTGCATAAACAAATGTTGGAATTGTATCAGTAAAGCAAAATATTTAGAATTTCAAGCCTCAGTTGACGGCCCGTTAAGTGGTTTGTGATGGAGTTAACTCCATAGTTTCTGTGAGCGTTTTCAACTTTCAGGGTGAAATGGTTGCCGTTACTTGTTTGGAAAGTGACTGGGGTTTTGGTCATTTACGCCCCCCCCCCCTTTTTTTTAACTTTTTATTTAGTCAAAATGAAGTCAACCCCTTTGTGACTTCTGACCGGAGCAAGAACCGTAAAAGGCATTTCAATGCACCTTCCCACATTCGAAGGAAGATCATGTCGTCTCCTCTTTCCAAGGAGCTGAGACAGAAGTACAATGTTCGGTCCATGCCCATCCGAAAGGATGACGAGGTCCAGGTATGTGCTGTGTTGGGGTCAGTTGGCCTAGAAAAGGGGCTGCGTCCTGAGAGCGAGGCATCGCAGACAGTTGTTCCCGAGCAGGATCACAGAAGCCGAGCCAGGGACGGAAAACGAACAAAAGGGGTGCCGCCTTTCACTCTGTGGTGAAAGTCAGTGGATCCAGGCATCAGGTCCAGCCAGGATTCAACAGAAGAGCAAGAAAGAGAGTCAGAACTAGAACATTTGGGTTTATCTTTTTCTCGCTATGTTTGGCCATGGAAGAGGCTTTTGAGGGCCCGTAAACAGTCTTTGAATCACAATCCAGATACCTGTCACCCCAATAAATTTAATGATTTTTTTAAATTCAGAGGTTCTAATCTAACAACCATGGCTGCATGTGATTGATTGAGTTTGCTAGAAAATTATGTGTCAAATCTATGCAAGTGGAAATTGCTATGAATGTTTCTTTCTTAGCAGTAGCCTGCAGCAAGGCTTTACGCAGTCTCTAAAGTGGCTTGCGTGTGGGCAATAATATTTCATGAGGATAGCGCCCAGCCAAGTAAATGAAACTGGTTCCCAAATAGTGGTAGGGATTGAGAACAGCCACCGGCAGGTGCAAACAGTGCCATTAGCTTTGGGAGTCAGCCTTCTGCTTTCAGCATCTCTTAATGCAAGAAAGTGTGCAGTTGGAAAGACGCGTCTGTCCAGAAGCACTTCGGGTTGCCTCCTGACAAGCTGGGGGTTCCTGGGTAGAATAGACTGTGTCGGTTAACCTTTGGGCAAGAAGTGGTTTGTTTCCTTAAATATTTGCTGCTGCCCACCCTTTGCTGCACTAGGTTGGACACTTGACGGGTTGTGAATTACTATACGTGTTCCTACTGCTCCCTTTGAGATGGAATGACAATTTCCTTCTTTTCCACTTGCTACAAATAGCCAGGGGCTTTTAACAAGCCCACCACTATTGGTGAACCATCAGTCACAAGGGTGCACAGTCCATCACTGTAGATTGCTCTGGGGGTGTGGTTTATTTGCAGATTAATTAAAGCTAGAGAGAATTACTAGCTCATTTCTATTTAAAGCTTTCAAAATGGAGAGGTCCTATAGACCTGATAGAGTGATTAATGTTTACAAGATTCATAGTTTCCTGATTTACAAGGTTAATCTTGTTTTTTATCTACGTATTTCTGTTATATTTGAATCTGCACCCAGGTTGTTCGAGGACATTACAAAGGGCAGCAAATTGGCAAAGTAGTCCAGGTTTACAGGAAGAAATACGTCATCTACATTGAACGAGTGCAGCGGGAGAAAGCTAATGGGACAACTGTTCACGTGGGCATTCACCCCAGCAAGGTAGGTGTTTTTGAGAAAGCATGAGGGGGAGAAGGGCATGAAAGCTACTGCTGCCACATGTGAGTGCTTGTTTATAGAACAGTCCCATGGAGATAGGTTTTAGATGTGAATTGAGTATTCTAATAATATCAAGGTCTTTAACCATCATTATATGTGTATATTTAAAGTACTTTTTCCTCAAAAGCTTAGTAACCTGATTGGTCAATAATAACAATGAACAGATCTTAAAATGTAGGAAGTGGGGTAATTTTTAGATGAAATGGAGCTTATACCCTGCTTGCTTTGGTGTATTAAACTGTTGAGTGAGCAGCAAGGCAGCTTTACAACCCTGCAAAGTAGCTACTAAGGCCTTTGCTAATGGGGGGAACCTGAAGCTCAAAGATGGATCAAATTAATAGCGATAATCTACGCCGAGATAGTGTGGTCGGATTCCCATAGCAGGTGCCCGCCCTGGACTTTAATACGAATTCTCCAATATTACTCTCTAATTTCTCTCTTGCAGTTTTTTAAAATTACGTTTAATATTAAGGTAATGGCACCTGGTGAGTGTTTAGATACTGAAGTGTTTATTTTGTAAGATGTTAAGTTGGAACCACAAATCTAAATTTTACACTGCAGAAAAGTCAGACTATACAGTAAAACACCGGCATATCTTTCACCTACAATTCACTATTAGCATTTTGCCATGTTCTTTACCGCTGGATTACGAGTGTCATGATACTGCCTCAGTTTGTGCCTTTGTAGTCATTTCTTATTCCAGTCTTGGGACTTGCAGATGATTCCAACCTAGACCTCCAATCCAGTTGTCTATTTTTCAACTTGGGTATCTAATTGTTATCTAAAACCTAACATGTTCAAACTCCTGATGGTATCCTTAACCTCACAGTTTGCCACCATCACAGTGTATAACAGCTCTGTGCTCCTAATTCCTCAGGCCAAAGTGCCATTTTAAAATATATATATATATATATATATTTTGATGGTTTTTTTACAGAGAGGAAGGGAGAGTAATAGTCAGAAACATCAATGAGAGAGAAACATCAGTCAGCTGCCTCCTGCACACCTCCCACTGGGGTGTGCCCGCAACCAAGGCACATGCCCTTGACTGGAATCAAACCTAGGACCTTTCGGTCCGCAGGCCAATGCTCTATCCACTGAGCCAAACCGGTTAGGGCCAAAGTGTAATTTTTTATTATATGCCCCACATTGATCAATAAGACCTGTTGATTGCTGTATGTTATATACAGAATCCTGTCTGCTTGTTAACCGTCAGAGTGACCTATAAGACCATACCTGATCACCCCTCACAAGCCACTTCATGTCATCTTCCACTCTCCATGTGTCTACTTGCCTTTCTGTTCCTACAACCATGCTGTTCAGAGTGTATCCACTAGTTAGCAGGGTGACCTGGCAACTTGATAGAACTGCAAATTCTGCTCCCAGTTCTATTGACAATTTGGGGATGGGACCCAAGTAGCTGTTTTAACAGCCTTCCAGTGGGTTCTTAGACATGAGTTTGAGAAATGCACACCTACAAAACTTCAGTTCTCCTGCCTCTGGCCCTTTGTACTTGCTGTTATCTGTGGGGCGCTTCTATGCCCAGATAACTTTTACCCCTTCTTTTACTGGTGTCTTGTTGAAATGTAGCTCTGTCAGTAGCGCCTCACCTGATTACCCTATGTGATTTAGCACCTGTTCTCCATCATTCCATCTCCCCGGACTAGAATAGAAGTTCCATGATGGCAGAGATGTTCTTTTGGTCGCCATGCTATATTTCCAGAACTATTTCTGTGCTCTCTTCCCTCTTACCTTTCTTCATAAGACTAAAATTGATCATAGTCTAGAGGTCTTTAGTGATGAGTTGAAATAAGATCTGTACTATGACTTCATTGAAGGTTTTGCAGGTTGAAGCATGAGTGTAGGCTTTCCAATCTTATGGCTCTAAAGTTGGTATCGAAACAAAACTAAGATTTGGTTAGCTTGTAAAACTAGAATGAGAGGAGTGAATGGTATATTCTGCAATAGAAAAAGAAGCAGATTTTCTAATAAAGCACAGAGGAGGAAACGAGAAATTCACTGACATCACATTGCCTCTTTGTTGGTAGAACATTACTGAATGTTTAATGGGTGTGATTTGGGAGCTGAAGAATCATTTTTTTGGCACTTTTGAGTGCATCATTTCATGTTTTGGTGTTTATTATCTAGCTTTGGTAAATGCAATTGAATGTTGGGCCTTCCCATGTGATCTGTGTTGTTTAGAAGTGTCTTTATTTTTCTGCAGGTGGTTATCACTAGACTAAAGCTGGACAAAGACCGCAAAAAGATTCTTGAACGTAAAGCCAAATCTCGCCAAGTAGGAAAGGAAAAGGGAAAATACAAGGAAGAAACAATTGAGAAGATGCAGGAATAAAGTAATATTATATACAACTTTCATTAAAAACTTAAAATGAAGAGCCTTTGTTTTATGTGTGGTAATTTGGGATACTACTTGGTTCCAGTGGGTCAGTTTTCAGGGAAGTTCAGGTGACATTTGCTGTCTGGATGGAGGCCACACCCCTACTTTGTGGCTTTCTAACAATTTTCTGCAATAAGAAGAGTGGTTGTTCTTGTTTTTATAGCAGACAGCAGCATTAGGGGGTGCATCATGGCTCATTGTGAAGAAGGCCTAGGTGAAAAGCTAGTTGGGAACACTGCCCCTCGAACCTGTCTTACTGCCTTCCTCCTAATGTGAACAGCATGTTTTCATTTTTTTGTATGAAAGTTTTTTGGTTTTTTTTTTTTTTTTTTTGGTGGGCCCGTTCTGAGAGAGTCTTTATTGCTTGTACCGTACAAATATGAGGAACAGGGAAAGGCCAGTGGGGAAGAGGGAGAACTGTCAGATAAATGACATACACACACAAAAAGAAGAGACCTCCCACCCCCCAAACCAGCCCCACCCACCCCAGATGTCTCTCGGTGAACTACCTAGTACAGGAGGTGGGAAGATCAAAACCACAAAAGTTACATTCCAAACACCCGGAGATGTTGGTGGGGAAGGGGGAGAGACAGGGCACTAGTGGACCTCGCGTGTGGCTCTCACACTAGGCCAGCCACCCTCCCCCTGGGAAGAAATGCTGGGGTCAGGGCCAGGGGCCCGAGTCCACACACATACGCACACACACCACACACTTGAGGCCGGGACACGCTTGCTCTCACACATACATACCCAGCACACATGCACACACACACACCCCATGTGCACTGTCTCAGATGCACAAGGACACCAACAGCACACAATCCAAGGCACACACGCACACGAGTGCCCATAGCACTGACACGTTCACCTTAAGGCTGCAGAACGTGGGGCTGGGGAAGGCGGTGGCCTGGAGCCTCCTCAGAGGCCCCCACCTCAGTACGTACCAGAGACACCCATCCCTGCCCCCTCCTCAACCCAGTTCATGGGGCCCAATACTGTCTCGGTGTGAGATGTGGTAACCAGCCGAGGCTGGCACCTCCTCCACCCTAGGCAGAGAGAAGGGGCAATCCCTGGCTCCCATCTCTGGTAGGGGCCAGGCCCACGTCCAGCAAGGAGGTTAGGGCTGGGCTGGCAAGGTAACCCTGGGTAAAGCACGGGGCTTGGGGGTGGGGAATGCTAGGTTCCACATGTTTCCTCCTACTTTCTTCACATGGGTAAGAGAACCAACGTGGGGTGCA
>NW_005878856.1:0-7381 GCF_000147115.1 Myotis lucifugus | reverse complement strand
CGTTCCTCACCACCAGCCCACAGAGTTTAATCACGGACAGGGTCTTTCCTTAAAGCCTTTCCAGAGAACAGAGGGCCCCTCAAAGTCACTGCTGGGTGTGAAACCCAAGTATGACCGAGTCCAGAGCCAACTCCAGGCTGGTGCTGCAGCAATGGGAGCGCTCCTTCCCTAGGATGGTCGGTCGGAGTCTCCCAGGGGGACAGGATCCCCACTGATTCCCACCACCTGCTGAACATGGGCTCCACTCCTGTCTCTGTTGCTCTGGGTTGGGGATCCCTGCATGGGGATGAGACCCCACATTCCTAGGGGGAGGGAGTTTTGCAGCTGTGCTGTCCTTGAGGCTTCTCAGCTGTCCCCGCATGAGGGGGATCTCCCTTTCCGCTTCTCCACCCCTCTTACCAATCTCTACCTGGCTTTTCCTGTGCTCCTTGGTTCTAGTATTTCAGCTCAGCTGTAGTTTAGTTTGTTTTTCAAGTGGATTGCTCTGTAATTTAGCTGTAAATCCGGTCTGACTCTGGAAGCAAGCGACACAGCTTCCAGCTACTCTGCAGTTATCCTGGAATCCCAGCTGCTCTCATTTGCTTATTTGACAATCCGACGGAAAAGAGGTCAGTGCCCCTGACTCAATAGTCAGGTATTGCATGTTTTAAAGATTCTTGCAGTGCACTGTTTGACAGTTGCTGCCCTATAGCAAGCATGTCAAACTCACGGCCAACATATTACATACCTGGTTTACTTATATAAATGAGGCCCGTGGCCCGCAGGCCTCGAGTTTGATATCCTTGCCCTACAGTCTAGCACTGATAAAAGGTAACGGGTCTGCTGAGCTGCAGTTTCAGCAATGATGTGGGCAAGCACCTGGGAAACCAAATATCAGGCTGCAGCTCAGCTCTGACAAAAGTGCAGCTACTGAAGTCCATGAGGGGCTGCAGGTATTGCTGAGGCTGCAGCATAGCCTCAGCGCCCAGCAACCTAAGAAACCGTGTGATCTTCCTAGACCTCATCTTTCACACAGGGAGGTTCATGGTCATCTGCATGAAAGCCATTGTCATCGTCATTTAAGATCTGACTCTTCTCACCTGTGTTGGTGTAACTAAGGAAGGCAAAGGTTATCATTGTAACAGGACTGTCTGGGTTGGGTCATAAATAAAATTAAACTCTGTTGTGATGAGGAATTAGACAAGGGAAACTCTGTAGTCTGTGTTACAGCGGGATCCCAGGGCATTGAGAGGGAGTACTTAATAGGCTAGGAGGTAGCAGTTAATAGAAGCTAAGTTGCAAACAGAGAAAACATATAGGGCTTCTGAAATAAAAGTCACCGTAAATAGGAGTTTGTGTAGCTACCAGGATACGACTTGTCAGGAAGGCTCTGTGGGGAGTGGAGAGCAATGGTTCAGTTCAGCCTCCATGTTGATGCAGATCTCTGGGAGGCACACGAGCATCCTAGGATGGGGATGTTAATAATGAAAGAGTTTTATCATTTGGGGCACAAGTGGCTCTACTATGAGATCCTTCTTCAAAAAATTGCATTATGGGAAACAAGACCCTCTCCTAACAGCCGAGGAAACTGGCATTAGAGCCTCTACAATACACAAGGAGATGCCATAGCAGCAACAACACCCAGGAGCATTCGGCAACACCAATGGAGTGGCCAAAGGAGAGCATTGCGGGCATAGGCAGCTGGTGTGTGGACCTAGGCAAAGGCTTGATGCAAGAGGTGAGGCCACAGGGATCTAGAAGGGAGCAGAGATGACAGCGACAGCAGTAGGGCAGGCAACTGCCCCATGGCCACTGGAAGTGAGAGTTTTCTGGGGGATGCCCGCAATAGTGTATCAGAAGCTCAGGGGTCCAAACTGCTTCCTAGAGCAATGCACAGAGGAAACACCAGCTAAGGAAGTGGAGAGATGAAGGCAAGGATGTAATGACTCCATCCCATAGAAAGCAAGTGAGAGGCTCTCCAACATCTAGACCAGGAAGCTAAGGAGTGACCCCTGCAGGTGGCAGCTCCCCTGCCACTGTCCTCACAGAATGCTGCAGCCTCTGCAACCCCTCTAGCTCCTCCACCCCTGCCCAGAAATGCCAAGAAGCTCCCAGCTCCTTCCCAGTATCTGGGCAGTAATGTTGAGGTGATGGACAAAGAGAAATTGGTACAGCAAGCCCTGCTCTTGACCTATGCAAATGCATATGCTTTTGTAATAGTTGTAGGCTATTATGCAACTTGCTTCCTCATCTGCCCCTCACTCTGCTTCCCTGCCTTTGGTTTTCTCAGGAATTCAGATCGTGGAAATCTATAACATCTAGACATTGATGATGCCGCTAAACTCACAGAGCTTAGTGAGGTTCAGATGAAGTCATGCACTGAGGGTGCTCTGTAAATTCTAAGGTGACATGTGTGTAGTGGCAAGTTTCCTGAACCCAGGTGGGGTGAGTGTGAGTCAACAAGGAAGAAAGTTGTTCAAAAGAGTTCTTAAAAGACCAACACCGGGTGGCTCAGCATAAATAGCCCTGCGTGTGGGCCAAGGAAGCGCTCATTTACCTGGAGACCCTGAGCCCTCGAGGATGCAATGGTGAGTGCCTGTGCCGGCCTCTCTTTTTGTTTTCTCTGACTCCAGTGAGTGTCCCCCTGCCCATTTAGGGTGCTCTAATGTACTGGTGTTGAGGAAGACAGGGTCTATGTAGCTCTTCTGCTCTGGGAGGTATGGGTGTCGGTGTGGGTGTGGGTGTGGGCGTGAGCAGGCAGCATAGTGTGGGTAGAAGGACCATTCTTCTGCCCCTCACTCTGCTTCCTTTGCTAAGTGGGAGGTTTTCTGGGGGAGGGTGGGTGAGTGGGATATGACACCCACCCGGACCCCAGATCCATTGTCAGGAAGCCTCAGGTAGGAATGCAATTTCAACTTCTCGCTTGGGTCTCTTCATCCCTGATTTCTTCAGAAAGGAAGGTGGATGAGGAGAAATAGCCCCGGCATTCCCAGGCCCGGGGTCAAAGTCCATCCTGGTGCCAACTGCCCGTTGGACATGGATAAACATGCTTTCCTCTTAGCTTCAAATCTTTGTTTTAAAAAGAGACCCACTAGACAAGTTTACTGATTTCCAAATAATTTTTAGAGGAGTCATTTTTCAATGATACTTTAGTCTGACATTGAGGCATAAAGTGAACACTATGTGGTTTAAGGGGATGTGGCTCTGCCCAATACCGCTATAGGCCCAGTGAAGAGGCCTATTCCAGTCCTAGGTCTTCAACCCTGTGAGGTGGCTCCTGCCCAGGGCCCTTTCTGCTACAGTGAGCTGTGGTGCCCTCTGTGCCATCTTTAGCTGTTGGGCACAATGCCTGTGGCTTTTCATTCTTCCGCAGATGTGGGCACAGGGCCCTTGAATTGTGGCAGCTGCACACCAGGGGGCAATGCCCTGGCTCTGGCTGGAGCCTTTGGTGCTCCTGGCCGAGCCTCTGACCCAGCAAGTGCCACGCTGCTGGCCTGTGAGTTTGCCTGGTGTTTCCAAAGACACCCATGATGCCCGAGGAAGTGGTAAACTCAGAATGAGAAAGAACTGGTGCAAACAGGGTCCTCCGCAGCCCAGAACCACCAGCAGGTGGAGAAGAAAGCACTTCTGTGGCCAGGAAGGCCCTCCACTGCCTCCCCCTCAGGCTGCCTGGCCATCCCTTCTCCTTTGCTCCGTCCCTCAGGCTTGTTCTCAGCCTCTGCATCTCCCTTGTGTGCTTTCCAAGTTTCAAGAGGAAAGAAGCCCACCATTAGAAGTGACCAGGTCCTGCTCCCACCCTGACCTCACTTAGCTGTGGAGTCCCTCTCACATGTCACTGGACACCCTATTGAACATGTGTTTTTTCTCCACCTAAAACCACCATTTACTGACAAAGCTCACCTCACATGCCCTCCTCCACGAGGCCCCTCTCCCAAGTCGTCCCATGTGGAGGGGCAGCACTCTAGGCATCCCAGGGTCTCTCCAGCTATTCTGAGAACTTTTTCTGGGTTCCATCTGGAACTTTCTTCATGGAGACAGTGTCTAGTCCAGGAATGGCAGACCACCTGGCAAACATGTAGCCATGTGCCCATCTTGTGTTAGGACAGATGTCACTGAGCATTCTGGCTCCTTTCCAGACAAGCACTGAAACCACCAGTGCTGGTCCATCCAAGGCTACAAGTGACAGGAAATGGGTTTGCCCAGCCCCCTTGTTGATACAGAGAGGGAGACGGAGGTTCAAAAAGGGAACAGTCCTGCCCAAATGCACTTCATGAGTCCTTCCTGATGTGACAGGTGGCCTCAGTGAGGAGTTCACATCCTAGCCGTGCTGATGGCTGTGAAAGGGAAGTCACTAGAAGGTATAAAATGAGGCATCTAAGAAGAGGTAGATGTTGCTGATAACCCATGTCAGAGTTCAGCTGGGTAACTCATGCCCTCCCAGGCCAGACTGTATGGCCGCCTTGTCCTAAATTGCTTTTGGAGTCCTGCTGCTCCTGATCCCACAGAAGGAGCAAGGCGGTAGGAAAGTGCCTCTCTGACTCCGGGCACTGGGCTAAGCACTAACCCGTGTTCTGGAACCAAGAGCACGTCCTTTTTCTTTCTATCCACACCTCAAGGCCATGCTTCTCCTCCTCTCCGTGGTGATCCTGCTCACACAGCCTCCAAGGTCATGGGGAACAAATGTGAAGACCCTTCCCCAGAAACCTTTGATTGATGACTCCACTCTGGTCAAGTGTAGACCTGTGGAGAATGGCCTGCCTGGTCGTGATGGTCGAAATGGGAAAGATGGCCGCCTTTGCAAGAAGGGGAATCCAGGTAGAGCTGGGACCGTGGGCTTGTCCTGGTGGGCATGGGTGGCCACTGGAATTGTAACCAACTCAGCAACTCTGGATGTTCTGCCGTGGAAGCCCTGGAAATGGAAGCCCACCTCCTTGGGAAGAAGTCCCCTAGACATTCAGTCCATTAAAATACATCGTTACCAGTTGGCAAATGACAGGCTGCCCTGAGCCCCGAGGTGTTATTCCCCCTCCCTAGCTGTCAGGATTCCTCCCCTAGGATCTTCTGATTCCTCTCACCCCAACAATGAGCAAATTGTGGGTAAATGACTGGTGTTGGGGGCCCATAGAACCAAGCTGCGGCACTTACAATTGTTCATTGTGGTTGAATGATTTCTGTGCAGTATGTGAAATATTTAAATTCTACTGCATAAGAGATGGGCAAAGATGAGGCCCTGTGGCCCCACACTCAGGCCTGATCTAAAGGATTTACCTAAATGCACTACAGAGGGGAGGAAAGGGTGCTCATATTTTATAACTGGACATTTGTACCTTTTGACTTTCACCCATTTTGCCCACCACCCAGCTCCCATCTTATGCAACCACCAATAATCTGATCTCCCCATTTATGAGTTCAGGTTCTTTGTTGTGTTTCTTAGAATCCAGATATAAGTGAGATCATACTGTCTCTGTCTTAATTTGTATGACTTATGGCACTTAGCATAATTTCTTCAAGATCCATTCCTGTTGAGGCAAATGATAGGATTTTTTTATGGCCGAATAATATTCCAGTGTGTGTGTGTGTGTGTGTGTGTGTGTGTGTGTGTGTGTGTGAGACATTTTTATCCATTCATCCATTATGAACACTATAAGGTTGTTTCCATCTCTTGGCTACTGTAAAAAATGTTGGAATGAACATGAGGGTACAGACATCTTTTCAAATTAGCGTTTTATTTCCTTTGGATAAAATCCAGAAGTGGTATTGCTGGATCATACTTTTTAAAAAAATTATCTTTTTAATGTCTTAAGGAAACTGCATAATGGTCCCCATAGTGGCTGCAACAATTTACAATCCCACCAAGAGTGCATAGGAGTCCTTCCTCTTCACATCCTCACCAACACTTGGGATCTTTTGTGTTTTTCATAGTCACCATTCTAGGAGGGGTGAGATGATATCTTTTGGGTTTGATTTGCATTTCCATGGTGACTCATGTCAGGGATCATTTCTGATATAAAGTTTGGTCCTAGGAAGGGGAAAGCAAGGAGTCCATGATCCAGGGTAAAAGCTGGCAGATCCCCTGCTGTAAATGCTCAGCCTCGGGGCAGGGAGGGTGCACTGCATGGAAATCAGACAGTTCTTGGCTTCACGTCCCCATAACAGCTCTGGCAGGCCTGTTTCCTCACCTGTGAAAAGGGGATGTACACAGCCTACTCCTGGGTCACCACTGGACTGAGGAGTGTGGAGGTGGAATGTCTACACCTTCGGAACCTGAAGGAATGCAGGGCTGACCTGCAGGTGCTGCTCCTCCTAGGCCCAGGGCCAGGTTTATGCCCATTTCTTCTGCTGCTGCAGGTTCACCAGGAGCTCCAGGGCCCATGGGGATGCCTGGACCTGCTGGCCCAGTTGGGCCCAAAGGGGACAATGGCTCTGCTGGAGAACCTGGATCGAAGGGAGACTCGGGGCCACGTGGTGAGCAGTGGGCGTGGACTGCAATGCCTGCCACTAGGCCATGCAGGAGGATGCATATACCCATCCCAGGAAGGAGGGTGCCCTGCGGGTGGTGCTGGGTTCACACAGGGAAGGCTGTAATACTGCTGGGCGGTGTCTGTAGAACGGTGCTGTTCTCTGACCTCTATGACTGCTCTCACCTTCTCACACTCTCCCCCTTCTGAGAAGACTCAGTGCACTGACTGGCTGGTCCTTTCGCAGGACCTCCGGGACCTCCAGGTGTGCCCGGGCCGGCTGGACCAGAAGGTCCCTCGGGAATGCAGGGGAATGTAGGACCCCAAGGCGAACCAGGCCCCAAAGGAGAGCCTGGGCCCAAAGGTAGGAGGTTGATGTGTGGAGGTCCTGAAGGGAGAGGGAGGAGTGACAGTGGCAACCCATGATGTGACCTAAGGATGCTCAGTGTGCCAGGGAAGCCAGGCCATCACCACTGGCAAGCCTTGCTGTGATCCCTGCCCCCCAAGCCCCACATCTGGAGGACCAGACAGCGGGGTGCATAGCCCACCAGTTCTCCTTCTCCACGTGGAGCCGAGGAAATGATCAAAGCTGCACACACTCTCAGCAGCCTTTGTCCCAATCTGTTCCTTCCTCAAAAGAAGTGGGTGCCCCAGGCGTGCAGGGTTCTCCAGGGACAAGAGGCCCCCCAGGTCCCAAAGGAGAGAAAGGTGCCCCTGATGAGCGTGGAGCCCCTGGAAGTGCAGGGCCAGCAGGTGATTGATGGTAAAACCTGGGGCTGGCCTTCGGTCCTCCTGTGTCCACTTGAAGCTTCAGATGCCTGTTCCTCCCCCATCATCCCTCTGGCTCAGAGCTGCAACACTGGGCCTTGGGGAGTCTGTGAAAGGAGGTCCTCACTGGGCTTGACCTAAATAAGGGGGGAGAGTGCGGTGGATCAGCAGGGACA
>NW_005878855.1:0-7382 GCF_000147115.1 Myotis lucifugus | reverse complement strand
TACATTTGGTAAAACTGTTAAATACACAATGATAGGTCTCGGGAAATGATTAGAAACGTGTGAGAAACACTTAAAATGCTAGTAAATAGAGCCGTTCATTCTTTAAGGCCGTGTTCAATCACCGAGATTAGAAGTAGAAACTCGCAAATGAGCAGAGTAATGATAATGTTTACAATTCCGCCTACTCTAGATGGTGTTTTTCCGAAGAAACTGTTTTCAAACATTAAGAAGTGCTGTTTATAGAGCGCAGAATTTGTGAATAAAGCCGATAAATGAAGAGAATACTGTTTATATTTACAATTGAGGCTGAATATCCTGGCATTTTTTGAATGACACAGTTTAAATCCTGAAGATTCACCTATATACTTCTAGGAAAACTGTCTAATTTTGGTAAAACTCTTAAAATACACAAGGATAGTCCCGAGAAATAATTAGACACATGTAAGAAACACTTGAAATGCTGGTAAATAGAGCCGTTCTATCTTTCTGTTCATGTTCAATCATGGAGATTAGAGGTAGAATGCTTCGAAATGACGAGAGTACGCATAATGTTTAAAATTGTGGCTACTTTAGATGATGTTTTTCCGATGAAAGTGCTTTCAAACATTAAGAATTGCTGTTTATAAAGCTCAGAATTTGTTATGAAGCTGATAATGTAGAGAATACTGTTTATATTCACAGGTGATCCTGATTTGCCTGGCCTTTTGTGAATGACATAGTTTAAAATCTGAAGATTCATCTATATACTTCTAGGAAAACTGTCTACACTAGGTAAAACTGTTAAAATACACAATGATAGTCTCGGGAAATGATTAGAAACGTGTGAGAAACACTTAAAATGCTAGTAAATACAGCCATTCTATCTTTAAGGCCGTGTTCAATCACCGAGATTAGAAGTAGAAAACTCGCAAATGAGCAGAGTAATGATAATGTTTAAAATTCAGGCTACTCTAGATGGTGTTTTTACGAAAAAACTGTTTTCAAACATTAAGAAGTGCTGTTTATAGAGCGCAGAATTTGTGAATAAAGCCGATAAATGAAGAGAATACTGTTTATATTTACAATTGAGGCTGAATATCCTGGCATTTTTTGAATGACACAGTTTAAATCCTGAAGATTCACCTATATACTTCTAGGAAAACTGTCTAATTTTGGTAAAACTCTTAAAATACACAAGGATAGTCCCGAGAAATAATTAGACACATGTAAGAAACACTTGAAATGCTGGTAAATAGAGCCGTTCTATCTTTCTGTTCATGTTCAATCATGGAGATTAGAGGTAGAATGCTTCGAAATGATGAGAGTACGGATAATGTTTAAAATTCAGGCTACTTTAGATGATGTTTTTCCGATAAAAGTGCTTTCAAACATTAAGAATTGCTGTTTATAATGCTCAGAATTTGTTATGAAGCTGATAATGGAGAGAATACCGTTTATATTTCACAGGTGATTCTGATTTGACTGGGGTTTTATGAATGACACAGTTTAAAACCTGAAGATTCATCTACATACTTCTAGGGAAAACTGTCTACTTTTGGTAAAACTGTTAAAATACACAAGGATAGTCCCGAGAAATGATTACACCCATGTAAGAAACACTTGAAATGCTGGTCAATAGAGCCGTTCTATCTTTCTGTTCATGTTCAATCATGGAGATTAGAGGTAGAATGCTTCGAAATGACGAGAGTACAGATAATGTTTAAAATTCTGGCTACTTTAGATGATGTTTTTCCGATGAAAGTGCTTTCAAACATTAAGAATTGCTGTTTATAATGCTCAGAATTTGTTATGAAGCTGATAATGGAGAGAATACCGTTTATATTCACAGGTGATTCTGATTTGACTGGCGTTTTGTGAATGACACAGTTTAAAACCTGAAGATTCATCTATATACTTCTAGGAAAACTGTCCACTTTTGGTAAAACTGTTAAAATACACAATGATAGACTCCGGAAATGATTAGAAACGTGTGAGAGCAACTGAAAATGCTAGTAAATAGAGCCATTCTATCTTTAAGGCCGTGTTCAATCACCGAGATTAGAAGTAGAAAACTCGCAAATGAGCAGAGTAATGATAATGTTTAAAATTCAGGCTACTCTAGATGGTGTTTTTACGAAAAAACTGTTTTCAAACATTAAGAAGTGCTGTTTATAGAGCGCTGAATTTGTGAATAAAGCCGATAAATGAAGAGAATACTGTTTATATTTACAATTGAGGCTGAATATCCTGGCATTTTTTGAATGACACAGTTTAAATCCTGAAGATTCACCTATATACTTCTAGGAAAACTGTCTAATTTTGGTAAAACTCTTAAAATACACAAGGATAGTCCCGAGAAATAATTAGACACATGTAAGAAACACTTGAAATGCTGGTAAATAGAGCCGTTCTATCTTTCTGTTCATGTTCAATCATGGAGATTAGAGGTAGAATGCTTCGAAATGACGAGAGTACGGATAATGTTTAAAATTCAGGCTACTTTAGATGATGTTTTTCCGATAAAAGTGCTTTCAAACATTAAGAATTGCTGTTTATAATGCTCAGAATTTGTTATGAAGCTGATAATGGAGAGAATACCGTTTATATTCACAGGTGATTCTGATTTGACTGGCGTTTTATGAATGACACAGTTTAAAACCTGAAGATTCATCTACATACTTCTAGGAAAACTGTCTACTTTTGGTAAAACTGTTAAAATACACAATGATCGTCTCGGGAAATTATTAGAAATGTGTGAGAAAAACTGAAAATGCTAGTAAATAGAGCCGTTCTATCTTTCTGGCCGTATACAATCACCGAGATTAGAAGTAGAAAACTCGCAAATGAGCAGAGTAATGATAATGTTTACAATTCCGCCTACTCTGGTAGGTGTTTTTCCGAAGAAACTGTTTTCAAACATTAGGAAGTGCTGTTTATAGAGCGCAGAATTTGAGAATAAAGCCGATAAATGAAGAGAATAGTGTTTATATTTACAATTGAGGCTGAATATCCGGTCATTATCTGGATGACACAGTTTAAATCCTGAAGATTCATCTATATCCTTCTAGGAAAACTGTCTACTTTTGGTAAAACTCTTAAAATGCACAAGGATAGTCCCGGGAAATGATTAGAACCATGTAAGAAACACTTGAAATGCTGGTCAATAAAGCCGTTCTATCTTTATGGCCCAGTTCAATCACCGAGATTAGAGGTAGAAAAGTCTCAAATGAGGAGAATAATGATAATGTTTACAGTTCTGGCTACTTTAGATGGTGTTTTTCCGAAGAAACTGCTTTCAAATATTAAGAATTGCTGTCTATAAAGCTCAGAATTTGTTATGAAGCTGACAAATGGAGAGAATACTGCTTATATTTACAGGTGATTCTGATTTGACTGCCGTTTTCTGAATGACACAGATTAAATCCTGAAGATTCATCTATTTACTTCTAAGAAAACTGTCTAATTTTGGTAAAACTCTTAAAATACACAAGGATAGTCCCGAGAAATAATTAGACACATGTAAGAAACACTTGAAATGCTGGTAAATAGAGCCGTTCTATCTTTCTGTTCATGTTCAATCATGGAGATTAGAGGTAGAATGCTTCGAAATGACGAGAGTACGGATAATGTTTAAAATTCAGGCTACTTTAGATGATGTTTTTCCGATAAAAGTGCTTTCAAACATTAAGAATTGCTGTTTATAATGCTCAGAATTTGTTATGAAGCTGATAATGGAGAGAATACCGTTTATATTCACAGGTGATTCTGATTTGACTGGCGTTTTATGAATGACACAGTTTAAAACCTGAAGATTCATCTACATACTTCTAGGAAAACTGTCTACTTTTGGTAAAACTGTTAAAATACACAATGATCGTCTCGGGAAATTATTAGAAATGTGTGAGAAAAACTGAAAATGCTAGTAAATAGAGCCGTTCTATCTTTCTGGCCGTATACAATCACCGAGATTAGAAGTAGAAAACTCGCAAATGAGCAGAGTAATGATAATGTTTACAATTCCGCCTACTCTGGTAGGTGTTTTTCCGAAGAAACTGTTTTCAAACATTAGGAAGTGCTGTTTATAGAGCGCAGAATTTGAGAATAAAGCCGATAAATGAAGAGAATACTGTTTATATTGACAATTGAGGCTGAATATCCGGTCATTATCTGGATGACACAGTTTAAATCCTGAAGATTCATCTATATACTTCTAGGAAAACTGTCTACTTTTGGTAAAACTCTTAAAATGCACAAGGATAGTCCCGGGAAATGATTAGAACCATGTAAGAAACACTTGAAATGTTGGTCAATAGAGCCGTTCTATCTTTATGGCCCAGTTCAATCACCGAGATTAGAGGTAGAAAAGTCTCAAATGAGGAGAATAATGATAATGTTTACAGTTCTGGCTACTTTAGATGGTGTTTTTCCGAAGAAACTGCTTTCAAATATTAAGAATTGCTGTCTATAAAGCTCAGAATTTGTTATGAAGCTGACAAATGGAGAGAATACTGCTTATATTTACAGGTGATTCTGATTTGACTGCCGTTTTCTGAATTACACAGTTTAAATCCTGAAGATTCATCTATTTACTTCTAAGAAAACTGTCTAATTTTGGTAAAACTCTTAAAATACACAAGGATAGTCCCGAGAAATAATTAGACACATGTAAGAAACACTTGAAATGCTGGTCAATAGAGCCGTTCTATCTTTCTGTTCATGTTCAATCATGGATGTTAGAGGTAGAATGCTTCGAAATGACGAGAGTATGGATAATGTTTAAAATTGTGGCTACTTTAGATGATGTTTTTCTGATGAAAGTGCGTTCAAACATTAAGAATTGCTGTTTATAAAGCTCAGAATTTATTATGAAGCTGATAATGTAGAGAATACTGTTTATATTCACAGGTGATCCTGATTTGCCTGGCCTTTTGTGAATGACACAGTTTAAAATCTGAAGATTCATCTACATACTTCTAGGAAAACTGTCTACTTTTGGTAAAACTGTTAAAATACACAATGATCGTCTCGGGAAATTATTAGAAATGTGTGAGAAAAACTGAAAATGCTAGTAAATAGAGCCGTTCTATCTTTCTGGCCGTATACAATCACCGAGATTAGAAGTAGAAAACTCGCAAATGAGCAGAGTAATGATAATGTTTACAATTCCGCCTACTCTGGTAGGTGTTTTTCCGAAGAAACTGTTTTCAAACATTAGGAAGTGCTGTTTATAGAGCGCAGAATTTGAGAATAAAGCCGATAAATGAAGAGAATACTGTTTATATTGACAATTGAGGCTGAATATCCGGTCATTATCTGGATGACACAGTTTAAATCCTGAAGATTCATCTATATACTTCTAGGAAAACTGTCTACTTTTGGTAAAACTCTTAAAATGCACAAGGATAGTCCCGGGAAATGATTAGAACCATGTAAGAAACACTTGAAATGTTGGTCAATAGAGCCGTTCTATCTTTATGGCCCAGTTCAATCACCGAGATTAGAGGTAGAAAAGTCTCAAATGAGGAGAATAATGATAATGTTTACAGTTCTGGCTACTTTAGATGGTGTTTTTCCGAAGAAACTGCTTTCAAATATTAAGAATTGCTGTCTATAAAGCTCAGAATTTGTTATGAAGCTGACAAATGGAGAGAATACTGCTTATATTTACAGGTGATTCTGATTTGACTGCCGTTTTCTGAATGACACAGTTTAAATCCTGAAGATTCATCTATTTACTTCTAAGAAAACTGTCTAATTTTGGTAAAACTCTTAAAATACACAAGGATAGTCCCGAGAAATAATTAGACACATGTAAGAAACACTTGAAATGCTGGTAAATAGAGCCGTTCTATCTTTCTGTTCATGTTCAATCATGGATGTTAGAGGTAGAATGCTTCGAAATGACGAGAGTACGGATAATGTTTAAAATTGTGGCTACTTTAGATGATGTTTTTCCGATGAAAGTGCTTTCAAACATTAAGAATTGCTGTTTATAATGCTCAGAATTTGTTATGAAGCTGATAATGGAGAGAATACCGTTTATATTCACAGGTGATTCTGATTTGACTGGCGTTTTGTGAATGACACAGTTTAAAACCTGAAGATTCATCTATATACTTCTAGGAAAACTGTCTACTTTTGGTAAAACTGTTAAAATACACAATGATAGACTCCGGAAATGATTAGAAACGTGTGAGAGCAACTGAAAATGCTAGTAAATAGAGCCGTTCTATCTTTAAGGCCGTGTTCAATCACCGAGATTAGAAGTAGAAAACTCTCAAATGAGGAGAGTAATGACAAGGTTTACAGTTCCGGCTAATCTAGATGGTGTTTTCCCGTGAAACTGCTTTCAAACATTACGAATTGCTGTTTCTAAAACTCAGAATTTGTTATGAAGCTGAAAAATGGAGAGAACACTGTTTGTATTTACAGGTGATTCTGATTTGACTGGCGTTTTCTGAATGACAAAGTGTAAATCCTGAAGATCATCTATATCTTTCTAGGAAAACTGTCTACTTTTGGTAAAACTGTTGAAATACACAATGATAGTCTCGGGAAATGATTAGAAACGTGTAAGAAAAACTTAAAATGCTAGTAAATACAGCCGTTCTATCTTTATGGCCGTGTTCAATCACCGAGATTAGAAGTAGAAAACTCTCAAATGAGCAGAGTAAAGATAATGTTTACAATTCCGACTACACTAGATGGTGTTTTTGGAAGAAACTACTTTCAAACATTAAGTATTGCTGTTTATAAAGCTCAGAATTTGTTATGAAGCTGAAAAATGGAGAGAACACTGTTTGTATATACAGGTGATTCTGATTTGACTGGCGTTTTCTGAATGACAAAGTGTAAATCCTGAAGATCACCTATATCTTTCTAGGAAAACTGTCTACTTTTGGTAAAACTGTTAAAATACACAATGATAGTCTAGGGAAATGATTACAAACGTGTAAGAAACACTTAAAATGCTAGTAAATACAGCCGTTCTATCTTTACGGCCGTGTTCAATCACCGAGATTAGAAGTAGAAAACTCTCAGATGAGGAGAGTAATGACAAATATTACAGTTCCGGCTAATCTAGATGGTGTTTTTCCGAAGAAACTGCTTTGAAACATTAAGAATTAATTGCTGTTTATAAAGCTCAGAATTTGTTATGAAGCTGACAAATGGAGAGAATACTGTTTATATTTACAGGTGATTCTGATTTGACTGGCGTTTTCTGAATGACAAAGTGTAAATCATGAAGATTCATGTATATCCTTCTAGGAAAATTGTCTACTTTTGGTAAAACTGTTAAAATACACAATGATAGTCAGCGGAAGTGATTACAAACGTGTAAGAAACACTTGAAATCCTGGTGAATAGAGCTGTTCTATCTTTATGGCCGTGTTCAATCACAG
>NW_005878854.1:0-7382 GCF_000147115.1 Myotis lucifugus | reverse complement strand
GCTTTGCTCCCAAAAACTTTCCTCCGATCGTATCCTGAACCACTTTTCAATGAAAGCCAAAGGCATAAAGAAACTTACCTTCTTGGCTGTTCTCAGTACAATGCTCTGACTGCAAATAACCTTCTTGGCCAAGAAAATAATGAAACTGGCTGCCCTCATCAAAAGGGAGAAGAAACCAATGTGTAGCCTTGTGTCCAATAAAAGACCCACTGTACGACTTTCAAACAACAGATTGTCCCCAGCAGTGGTGAACCATGGGCAGTGACAAATGAAGCCTTCTCAGGCTGTTCCCTGTACCTTAGTTGTGTTCTGAGCTGAGCACAGCCGCAGCTGAGAGTCATTGAGGCACTGTGCCCAGTTAATCCTTAGAGCTCATGCCAAAACTGCCGACAAAGGGTCCCATTGTCACGGTGCAGTGGGGAACTGGTACGCTCGGAACTGGATGGAGACCACCCACTTATGGCCTCCTATCTTCACTCAGGAACCCAGAAGAGCCCCAGAAACACTCCCCAGCCCCAGCCTGGTTACTGACATTCCATCTTCATTCTTGATACTTTTACCTTATGATTTACATGCCTAACAACAGCAAGGGACTCTTGCTATACTCTAGGTTGCTATTGGTCTTTCTGATTTACAATGAATTGAAGATTTGGGTAGAGTTTGTTAGGAGGGCTGGGGACAATGGTCCAGTGGATAGGAGGAGGGAGGTTGGGAGAGAACAAAAAACACACAATGTTCCTACTCATCTTTATTTTATTTGTTTATTTATTTATTTTTAAATCTTTATTGTTGAGAATATTACAGATGTCCCTCTTTTTTCCTCCCATTGCCCTTCCTCCACTAGGTTCCCATCCTGCCCCACCTCAGGCCTTCACTATCCTTTTGTCTGTGTCCATAGGTAAGATCTTTGGTTAATCTCTTTCCACCTCCCCTCCTCCCTTCCCTCTGAGATTCCTCAGTCTGTTCTATGTTTCCATGCCTCTGATTCTGTTTTATTCACCAGTTTATTTTGTTCATTAAATTTCTTATTTGTTTATTTTTTATTTTGAGATTCAATTGTTGATAGAGATTTTATTGTTCAGATTTTTCTTCTTCTCTTCTTCTTTTTCCTCCTCTTCTTAAAGAATACCCTTCAGCATTTCATATAAACCTGGTTTGGTGGTGATGAACTCCTTTAGCTTTTTTCTTATCTGTGAAGCTCTTTATTGACCTTCAATTCTAAATGATAGCTTTGATGGGTAGAGTAATCTTGGTTGTAGGTCCTTGCTATTCATCACCTTGAATATTTCTTGCCACTTCCTTCTGGTCTGCAAAGTTTTTGTTGATAAATCAGCTGACAGTCATATGGGTACTCCCTTGTAGGTAACTGACTTCTTTTCTCTTGCTGCTTTTAAGATTCTCTTTTTGTCGTTAACCCTTGGCATTTTAATTATGATGTGTCTTGGTGAAAGCTTTCTTGGGTTCCTCTTGTTTGGGACTCTGCACTTCTTGGACTTGTAAGTCTGTTTCTTTCACCAGGTAGGGTAAGTTTTCTGTCATTATTTCTTCAAATAGGTTTTTAATATTTTGCTCTCTCTTCTTCTGGTATCCCCATAATGTGAATGTTGGTACACTTGAAGTTGTCCCAGAGGCTCCTTACACTCTCTTCATATTTTTGATGGACCTTCTCCATGTGCTAACTATGCTCCCTTCTTGCCCAGAATAATGCTATAGCCCTAAAGAGCTGCTCATAATAAGTCATAAAAGTTCAATATAAAATGATATCCTTAACATAGTCTTTACAGTTTTGTTCAGGTTTTGTTTCTGTGGTAGGGTTTTTATTTAAGCAACCATTACTAAGTTCTTTTATTCTTCATGAAGAACCTTTCCCTCCATCAACCCAACCCCAACTGTCCTTGACAAACTCACTTAGTTTTACCCACTAAGCAGGGGAGCCTTGGAACCTTGTCTGCAAAATCAAAGACAGAAACTTGAGGAGAATCCCCCATGATCCCATTGTGTTCAAGGACTTTGATGTTCAAGGACTAAAATGAGTAGGATCCCAAGGAGCCAATTCAAAGGTCAAGGGCAGATAGGAGGCTCAGCCATGAGAAACAGACACGAACCAAACTCCTCTGATGGTGGTGGAGTTTTCTCCTCTTTCACTCTCTCTCCCTCACCTGGTCTCCCAGACAGTGAATTCCTCTCTGGGAACTAATGTTTTGAACTCTCAAAATGTTACCAAGTTATATTGTCCAAGCAAAACTGAACTCCTTAAAAAGATCTCAGATCACTGGCTACTGATTTTTCTTTCTTTAGAAATAGAATCAGCCCTGACAGTAGCTACACTTGAGAGTGCAATAACTAGTTTTTATTCCAAACAGGATGACAGCCACAGAACTGAGGCGACCTGACTGGTGGCCATTTGAACATATTTAGATGAGTGGCACTCACACAATAATGCTGTTTTGTGTTGCCTTTAACCTTCAGTTCTTGTCTCTCATGTACGTAGCTCCCAAGCACTGCGTGCTGCATGGCTTCAATGACACAGCCCGCCAGCCTGCAGTGCTGCGCCTTAGAAGCAGCAGTGCATCCGCTGGCTGCCAGAGTGCCTGAGGCGTCCTCTGGGTAACTCAGGTCTCTTTGCAGCGTGGGCGGTGACAGAATGAGCCACTCATTTCACATGGGCTGGGATCTCCCCCACAGGCCCGTCTTTTGTCTGATGGAGTCCCTGCCATTATTCCCCTTCAGTCACTTCTCTCCCACTCCCACCCTGCTACAATTCTCAGGCCTGGCCTTCCGAATACTTCCATAAAACAGACAGAGAGACAGACAGACAGACAGACAAAACAACAACACACCCAAGAGCAACAAACTTGGGCCCCCCAAAAGCACTGATAATTATGAATACCTCCTCCCAATTCGTGCATTCTACCCTATTTTGTAACAGGCAAGCTTCCTTTATTTCTATAAATAAGTCATATCACTATGTCAGCATCACTATGGCGGTTTTAAAGATGCCAGTATCTTATAGAAAGCCTTTATACAGCGACAACCTGACAGCCATGTCTACTAAAGGGCCAGAATCGCCAGGGTGAATGGCTAGAGGAGAAGAGGACGCAATCACAGCAGCGTCCACACCCTCCCTCGGGTCACTGAGGCTCCCTCTGCACTTCAGCCTGCTCGCTGGAGGTGCAGGCCAGTACTCTATTCCTCTTTATCATCATGAGGCCCCACATACATTTACATTTCACCAAGACTGTCTCACTGAGTCTATTCAGGCAAGATGGCATTTTGAATAGCCTACAGGGACATTACTAAACACACATGTGCACACACACACACACACACACACACACACACACACAGCTCGATCTGTACAATGTTGGGACCAAATATCACTGGTCTGTGAGTCATGTGTCTCAGGTAAAGAGAGGTGAGGATAAGACCAAGCTTTCTCCCCACTTCAAGGTAGGTTATAAAACTAAGAACAAAAACGGAATGAACCACCACATCACAGACTTTTCACTCATTGTGTCCTGTCCTTTTTCCCTTTGGGGCAAGGCTATTAAATGACCAAAATGGGCTCAAATCTCAGGCTGGCCCTTGTCTTGGACCAAGATCATTTTGCAGCACACCAGAGAGAATGACCCAGAGTCTCAAACCGGAGGTCAGGAAGGATGGGGCTAATTTCTCCCAGAGCAAAAGGGCCGGGGTCAAAACAGATTTGACTGATTCTTGCCTCTTAGTGAAAGGCCTCTGCACAGCTCGGAGGTGAGGCCCATAGCTCCTCTAAGTGTGAGGAGGTGAGGCCCACAGCTTGGAGGTGAGTCCCACAGCTCCTCTAAGTGTGAGGAGGTGAGGCCCACAGCTCCTCTAAGTGTGAGGAGGTGAGGCCTCCTCTATGTGTGCAAACCCTTAGATACCAGTTGCAAACGGTAAACCTGAGAAGTTGGGAATAGGTGACAAAAGAGCATCAAATACTGCAATCCGGAAGGAAGTGCTCTGCATTCAGAGGCTGTCCCTGGGGACTTCCAGGGTTGGCACAGACTAGACTGAACAGAGTACAGGATGTTCCCTTACCACCTTTAAAAAGGGATACTCCTGGGTTCTTTCTTTCATTGAAAATCGGCCAGGGCCATGGAGGGCTGACTGGGGCCTATTGCCTATCTTAACTGTCAAAGTCTACCTGCAGGGTCTCCTATGGCCACAGAAGCCAGGCCAGGAAGGGGTTTGGAGGTAAAGAAGTACATGTCACTCCCTCCTCTGTGCCTCCATAGCAGGAGCTCGCGCCTCCATCACAGTGCTCTGTGCTAGAATGTAATGTAGTAACATCGTTTAAACAACCGAACTCAGTAAGGGCTGCGGCTCTGCATCTTCAATGCTCAGCATAGTGCGTGGCACAAAGTATGCCCTGAGAGACATGTGCTGAAGTAACCTGAAGATCCTTTCTTGACTACTCTTTGCTGAGGTTCCCCCCAGTCTAATGGTTCCTCAAAGCACGGGATGCACATGTTCAGGCCTGAAATATCTCAGGCTACCGGCGTAAGCATTACCTGGAGAGTTTAGGAAAAACAGACGTCCTTGCGCCCCTGAAGGTTCTAATTCAGCACCTCTGCAATGGGGCCCTGCGATTCTAATTTAAAAATGCTTCTCAGATGATTTTGATATGCAGCCAAGTGATGGATCACTGGCCTACCTGGGAGAAATGATGAATTGCGAACAATATCAAACTCATTTAAACTCTTCAAGCCCCTGCCTGAAGTTTTTTTATTTTTAACAATTATTCTTATGTTGCCTCGCTTTGTCATTCGTCACATTAAACGATGTGACTCAGTTCTACAGAAACTCCCATTTCATGCATTTATTTTCAGGTTTGTCACACCAGCACTTTAGGAAGTATAACCTTCACTCAGAGCCCATATACATGTAAATATCGCGTTTTTCTAAAAGCTGATATGTCCTGCAATCAAAATGGATATAATAATAAAGGATGGGAAGTCACAACGAGGCGCCACTGCCCTGAACACTCAGTTTGAAGCAGGTCAGCATGAAATGTTCCCCATAAAATCCACGTTAAAGCTCCCACAGCTGAATATACTGGCCACTGAGTGGGTGTGATGGGAGACATCTGTTCTGGACTCTGCACACCCTTGTTCACTGGAAGAGAAGGGGAAAGGAGGGATGCATGAGGCACCAGATACTATCTTTCTCAAGTGTGACTTTGGTGTTCTGAAATAAAAAGTCTCTAGAAACTCTGAATTAGCTATAAATCATAAAACAACACGAATTACTGCTATAGTATCTTCAAAATGGCAGTTAAAAAGGTTGCCCAGAGCTAAATGGCAGTCTTAGCCCAGAAAGCTTTCTGGCCCATGGTATGAGGAACTGCCTCTTACCTTCATCCTGTTATGTTGATGAATTTCAAACCTCGGCAGGAACATTAGCCAGGCCTGCCGAACCTGGCACAATAAAACTTCCAATTGTTTCCAGCAGTTCCTAGCTGAATTCATTTTGCTTTCAAAGCTGCAGAGTCCCAAGGACAAAAGCTCCTCTTGTAGGTAAAGAGTATTATTTATCCTTAAATCTCCATGCTAGCTGGCTGACTCTCCTCCCACTCCCCAGCATATGCCTCATTTACAAGAAAGAGCCATCTGATGATTCATTAGCTCCTCCCTGAATGTGGGGATTCATAAACACTGGCCATTCAGCGTGGCCTTACATACTCCCTACAAATGGCCTACACATACGAAATGTAGAAGAAAGCGTATGAATACATTTTCCTTTGTTTCCTCTAAAACTATAAAGTAAAATTAAAAAAAAAAAACTACCCAGATGTCTGTCACCACAGCTTGTTCTGAGGACACTGATCACAGGACACAAAAGGACAGACACCCTGTGTACCATGTGGGGACCTCACTTGCTTCTTCAGTGGCCAGAGCACCTGGCACAGGAATGCCCCAACACCAACTGCTGGCTGGTTAAATGAGTTGCAGCTGAAAGTTTCTTGGTCTCAAAATTAGAAATTGATAACACTTTTTAAGAGATGACTCAAGTGGTGGAGGAAAAGAGAGAGGAAGAGAACTATGCCAAGCAGCTAGACCAGGGATCCTCAAACTTTTTAAACAGGGGGCCAGTTCACTGTCCCTTAGACCGTTGGAGGGCCGGACTACAGTTAAAAAAAACAAACAAACTATGAACAAATTCCTATGCACACTGCACATATCTTATTTTGAAGTAAAAAAACAAAATGGGAACAAATACAATATTTGTATTTGCATGTGGCCCACGGGCCGTAGTTTGAGGACCCCTGAGCTAGACTATTAGTTGCCTAGAGCAAGGCCAGGTCTTTTCTGTAATTTCAGTGTCTCCTACTTGGTTTTACACCCAGCAGGTTCCAATATATACTCTCCATTTCCTGGCAGCAGCCTTTCATTTCATTTATGTTTTATCTCCTGAGATGAATATTGTTTCCTAAATTCCTTGGTTAAAAATGCATTTTAAAGTTGTTTTCAGTGGAAATGCCTGGGACAGTCCTTAAGAGAGAGGCCGTAAGGTCCAGTGGAAAGAGCTGGCTGTACTTGGCAGGAGATCTGGACTCTGGTTCTAATCGCCTCACGTGTGCTGTAGCCCCGGCATCCGGCTGTAAAATTGGGATCAAAGTAGAGGCAGAAGGTGGCAAAGTGGGAAGAGCTGAAGAAAGAAACAACAAATCCAGGGTTTTCATTCTAGTCTTCCGCCCGAAAGACCAACAGCATTTGAGGAAAGTCGCTCTATCTTGCCAGGGCTGTTTATTCCTCTAGAAAAGAAGAGGTTGGACTAACTGAGCTCCAAGGCCCATTCCACCTCCAGAGCCAGATATCTGTGGCCACGCTGACAATGTAGCAGGGGTCCACTCTTCCCATCTCCCTGCCAAACCTGGCTTGTCCCCGTCCTGCAGGTGGGGTGGGGAGGCTTCACCTGCTGGCACACGCCCACCTACCTCCTGAGTGACCCTCACTGATCCTGGAGGCTCACCTGGAGGGAGGTGTGAAGTCAGTGTTGCCACCTTAAGCCCGGGGTCTTGGAGTGCCTAGGGGGTCCTGGAGTGCCTAGGGGGTCCTGGAGTGCCTAGGGAGTCCTGGAGTGCCTAGGGAGTCCTGGAGTGCCTAGGGGGTCCTGGAGTGCCTAGGGAGTCCTGGAGTGCCTAGGGAGTCCTGGAGTGCCTAGGGGGTCCTGGAGTGCCTAGGGAGTCCTGGAGTGCCTAGGGGGTCCTGGAGTGCCTAGGGAGTCCTGGAGTGCCTAGGTGGTCCTGGAGTGCCTAGGGAGTCCTGGAGTGCCTAGGGGGTCCTGGAGTGCCTAGGGAGTCCTGCCCTTACGGGGTGGTCCTGGAGTGCCTAGGGAGTCCTGGAGTGCCTAGGGGG